>NC_133792.1:26581989-26599270 GCF_003597395.2 Chelonoidis abingdonii
CAGGAGGTGTATACAGCGGCTGCAGCCCGGCCCACTCGGGCTACTGGGGCTGCTCTTCCTGAAGCATGCCCATGTGTGACGTAGGATTTCAGTTATGAGAACGCAGCAGAATCCAGCGTTGCATCTCTCCAACGCTGGTCTTCCTGCCTAGCCCCCTCTCAGATCGTTCACTGGCATCTTTCCTGTACTTGCTACCACATCCTTCCAATCATTCTGTTTATCCCTCTTCTTGCGTCGTACTTCAATAATTTCTGTGAACATTTTCATCTCGCGTCTTTCTTCTTCTCCGCCGTATTCACAGCACGCCTCGTGATGGCATAGGGACTTTCAGAGAAATGTTGCAGCTGCATGGTAAGCCAAACCAGGGTGCATAAGTATGTGGAAAGATACCTTTTACAGAGCAATGATAGTACTCTTTCACGATAGAACACTATCACCTTACAGGAGACATTGATCTCTAATACAAGGTCGCATTGTGGTGTATCGTTTTAAAATATTTCAGTGGTCCTGTTGTGACTGGTGGTGCGCACACACACAGCGCAGGTACGGCCAACCGTACGTCCACGCGGATTGGTAAGGGAGCTGGGTAATTTTAACTTTCTCCGCCGTTTTCATTACACAGTGATCTTATTATGATGCCTGCTCCTGTTAGAGGAACCCTGCAAAGCACACAAAAACCCCCTCTGTTCAACAATCACCAACAGCGCATGGTCCTATCATAGATGATCGCTGCTAGTGATCACCCTACATCACCCCCCCGCAGCCGTGTTGCTAGGTAGCAGGGAAGAATCCTTGCTTGCCAGACGCTGAAAAACTCGTCGCTATCCCTTCCTTCCATCCCCCCGCTCTGGCCAGTAGGCAAAAATCGCCATTGTCTGCCCTATTTACATTTTTCCTTGATGTTCTACAAAGGGTAACAATGGAATGATATCTCTCTCCTGACAATAGCACCGCAGGAGGCAGATCGTTTGTTTATGCAATGCCTTCAGGGCAATGCCTTCAATGCCTGCGAGTACCAATGTCTTGCAAATGCATGGCCGTGAAAAGTTTACCTACTATTTGGGGAACGGAGAGGCGATGTCTTGGCCAGAAATGTTTTCATTATAGCATATAGGGTTTGGGAGTTCTCCACGGATTTCAATTCATTGGAGATAATTTGGAGGATTTTCGCTCCATCCCCCAGACATCTGTTAACGAAGTTTTCCTGTTAACAGTATTGGCTGGACTGCAGCAAAAGCCCTGGTGTCAATGCGCAATCTAAAAAAACCGTCTTGTTTTAATCCGTGTTTGGTACAGATGATAGGCGACACTTACCGGAGGTCGCTTCATGGCTTCACTGTCTGGGCATTCTCGCGTGGGAGCGCAGGGACTGTATTCTTGGTGGTTCTCAAAAAGATCCTGGTCTGTTGCGGGTTTTACGGACTGCTGTGTGCTATCACCACGGTAGTCTTCATCCGCAAATTCGTCTCCATCTTCCCCCTTGGCTACATCCTCGAACACTTGGATATTTCAATCCCAAAGTCTGATCCACGGACAGGGGGGGGCCACTGGTAGCGCTGAACCCAAAATGTTGCATGGTAGTCTCAGCATAGAAGCGCGCATGTTTTCAGCGTCAGAGCCTGACCTTTCCGTTTGCTGCTCTAGGCTTTCTGGTAAACCTGGTCTAAGTTCCTTCACTTTCACTCCGGCACTAAGCGGAGCGTCCTCTGCCTGTGCCCTTTATTCGAGCATAGACTGTTGAAATTGCTTTTCAAAAAATTCTTTTTCATTTCGTCTTTTGGAACGGCTGCTGTGGACGCACTGAGTCATCACCCAGATTGGCGGATCAGATCCAGAACCTCCTGTCGTGGTCCAACTTGGCGCTCTTCTTCGATGATTAGGAGACTGCATTGTTACGAGTGCAAATGAGCTCTGTTGGTCACCTTGTGTGTGTGTGCTGACCTCACGGTGGACAATCAGGAAATGGAATTCAAAAGTTCGCTGGAGGATTCAGGCTTTTCCTGTTTACCTGGCCAGTGCATCACAGTGTTTAGTGATCCGATGCTAGCATGATGTGCCCCTGTTGACAATGGGTCTGAACCCAAATTGGAGTGGCTCACTTGGGCAGCATCAATCGGTCCCTTCTGCGTTTCTAAAAATGTGAGTATGTCCTGCCTGCTGCTGTTCATAGCCACGACTGCCTGCCTCAAGTGCCCCCCACCCCCGGTGTTAATGTCACGAATCAGTCGTATGTTTCTTATTCTTGTTATTCCTCACGACTGCATGCACAGAAATCGGGGGGTGGGGCCCCTGCACAGTAGCTGCGGAGTGTTGGAGAGAGGTTGAAGCAATGGTTTGCGGTTTCTTGCCAGGGGGAACCCCCTGTTAATACAGGCCACGGAAGTAGCTGCGCTCTTTTATACACTTGACTCTATCCCTTCAGAGAGTAGTCGTTGTTAGCTCTGGAATGCCTGTAAAAGCAGCAGAGAATCCTGTGGCAACCTTGTAGACATAACAGACAATCGTTAGTCTATAATGCCACAAGGATTCCTCTGCTGCTCCACCAGGGAGCTGGGCTTATTTAGCCTGCAGAAAAGACGTGTGTGTGGGGGGGGGGGTAGGGGGGGAGACACTTAATAGTGGAATTCAACTACCTGAAGGGGGATTCCAAAGAGGATGGAGCTCGGCTGTTTTCAGTGGTGGCAGATGACAGAACAAGGAGCAATGGTCTCTGGTTGCAGTGGGGTTGGTCTAGGTTGGATATTTCACTAGGAGGGTGGTGAAGCCCTGGAATGGGTTACCAGTGGAGGTGGTGGAATCTCCATTCTTAGAGGTTTTTAAGACGCAGCTTGACAAAGCCCTGGCTGGGATAATTTAGATAGGGTTGGTCCTGCTTTGAGCAGAGGGGTTGGACTAGATTACCTGAGGTCTCTTCCAACCCTAATCTTCTATGATTCTATGAATAGCCATTGGGCCACACAAAGAAAGAATGACTCTGTTGTCTGGTGGCTAGGGCATTCACATGGGAGATGCAACTTTAAGTGCCTACTCCAATGAATATTTAATTATTTATACAGAACAGAACAGTTTCAACAGGAGAGAGAGAGAGAATTTCCTATAGTCTGATGCAGGGCACTCACCTGGGAAGAAGGTGTTCACATCCCTGCTCCAGGCTAGCATTTGGACCTGGGTCTTCCACATACTCGGTGAGTGCCCTGACCATTGGGCTGAAAGTTATGTGAACCACTTCTCCTCTGCCATTTTGTGAATGTTTTGTTTAACTCCAAATGGACTTTTAATTTCACCAGGATTTTTTGGAAATTTTCTGATTTGGCTTGACCCAAACAGAATTGTATTTTTATTTTTTAACTGCCGGTGAACTGAAAAGCAAGTTATTTGCTCAGCTGTAATGTGAAGCTCCTTGTTATCATATGGATATGTTTGAATCTCTTATTTAAAAGCTTCCATCATGGGAAATTAGTGTGGTCCTGGCCATGCTGCTGACAGCTTTTGAACCATTGAATGCCTGTGAGCTCAAAACTCTTACAAGGAATGTTATTTTTTTGGTGGAAGTGACTTCAGCCAGCGGAGTAAGAGCCTGGTCCTGAGATGTATAGAGCACCTGCAGCTTCTGTTGTAATGTTCACCCCTTCTTAGGATCAAGCCCAGTTGTCTGATCCATCTCTTTACTAAATTCTTTGAAGATATATTGAGGCCACAGACATGCCCTAAATTCTTTCCAAAGGTGATATCTGTGTTCCACATGGCTCATTTTAATTGTGCTGCCAATGTTTTCCCCCTCACCTAGTTGCCCATCCTGGGAAAGCCCTTCTCTAAGCTGTATCTATAGTAGGAAAAATGCTCCTGTATTGAGGAGAGTTAGATAAGACAATACTAAAACACCTGAGCACTGGCTACGGTACAGCCTCCTTATTACTGCCACTATTGGAGCTGTGCCACTGGAGAATTACAGGTCCTAATTTTTCTATTGTAGACAAAGCCCAGAGCCTGATGGCAAAAGGTCCCTAGGTTTTGTTAGGAGCACCCTAAAAACTCTTAGAAAAGTTTCTCAGATTTGTGTTTTCCTTGACACTGTTTATAGCTTAAAGGTCATGCAGCTCAAAGGTCATGTCAAGGATCATTCAGTGTCAAGGAAATGTGCCACAACAAGATGCCTCTGATTTATTTCTATCTGAGACTTGCATCTGCATTGAATTATCTGGCCATTTTTCCATGTGTACTGTTGCCTAGATTCTCACCAGAGTCATGAATCAAGATTGGTAATAGATCTTGGTGCAGTCATGAAAATTTACATTGCTACCCTACTTGGCCCTCTATTTTACTGAATTATGCTGGAAGAATTTCTATAAGTCTGTGTTAGGAAATTTTATCATGTTGAAACATGTTTTTTAATAATCCACTCTCTGGTAACTCTGGACAAGAACAAGTTATTTTCAATATCATTAAGCCCAGTCTTGACTAGCTAAGATAATGCTGAATATGGCTTGTCTTCGTGTATACTGACCACAGAATTGTGACCATTGTATTAGCTAGCTCAGTTGTTGAAAATAGTGTTTAAACACAGTAAAACTTCTCGTTGTAGACAACGACTAAGATACTTGCACTTTTTAAGCCTTGCCATTTTAAACATTCCTAAAATAAATGCTCTACCAGAACAATTGAAGGTGCATAAACTAGAATTATATCAAGTATCAGAGGGGTAGCCGTGTTAGTCTGGATCTGTAAAAGCAGCAGAGAATCCTGTGGCACCTTATAGACTAACAGACGTTTTGGAGCATGAGCTTTCGTGGGTGAATCACTTGTCGAGCAGGTAGTGGAATTCCAGGGCACGTTAATATATGCTAGCACAAGCTAAGTAATGAGGTAGTCCCGTCAGGAGGTGAGGCCTGTTCTAGCAGTAGAGGTGTGAAAACCAAGGGAGGAGAACTGGTTCTGATATGGCAAGCCATTCCAGTCTTAAGTCTTAGCATACACTGTCAAAGAAACTGAGGAACCACCATCAGCTCATACAGCCAACAGGAACATCAAAAAAGAGTCTCAACCTGGAGACCTTCTTATAACCAATTCATAAACGGACTTCCTAAACAAAACAGGATCAGACTCACCTTCAACTCCAAAGGAAAAAGGACTGTAGCTGTCTAAACTCCTACCTGACACATGGGCCCCAACCGTGGTACCCTACACCACAGCAATATGTCATCTATCAACTACATGCTCAGCCAGAAGAAAGTCTGTCCTATCTGGGACTCTCTTTCTGCCCTGCCACCCCACAACATGTAACGTTCTGTGGCGATCTGGAAGCCTACTTTCGCCGTCTGCACTCAAGAATCCTTCCAGGCAACAAACTGAACAGTGACCGAACACAGTACACCCAATAGCACAGAAGAAGAACTCCACTGACTCTCTGAGGGCCGAAATGAAGTGGACTATACATTGATGCTTCCGCCGACGTGCAGGCAGAATCGTGGAAAACAAACCGTTGCCTCATAACTAAGTCGTGCAGACGCACAGCTCCAACAGCTCAGAAACCACCCTGACTTATCATCAAGAGGCTGATAAAGGAGGTGCTATTGTCATCATGAAACAGGTCCTACCAGAAGAGGCCGCCAGGCAACTCCAATACCAAATTCTACAGGCCATCCTCGACCCTGAGGATACACTAAGAAATGACATCTACTCAGGACACTCCCTACCACACCAACAAATCAGCATACCTGAGCCGACCAGGTTATTCTCTTACAATAGTCACAACCCGGTCCTGCACGCCCATCATTTCGGGCATTGGCACTCTCACTGAGGACTGTTGGATGTGACTCTCTCTACTCAGACACTTGCCCAGCCTCCCAGCTATCTCCGTGGACACCACTGATTCTGGGAAACTACAACAGCACTTGGTCACCTCCAGAAAACACATCTACACGGATGTTAGGGCTCTACACAAACATCCACACACAGATGAATACAAGCTGTTAGAACGAATCCCTGATGATTGCCACGCCAACTGGCTGCTGAGCTCTGTGCCTATACTTCACAACTATTTCAATTGATCAATATACCCATCAGTTGACAACATCAATGCTATGGGCAACCGCATGGCCCACAATACGCCAATTTTTATGGCTGACCTGGAAATGCTTCCTCAGCTTCGTCCACTCACCTCTCTGCCTACGCTACAGTGACATCTTCATCATCTGACCATGGAAGAAGTCTAGAAAAATTCCACCACGATTTCAACAACTTCCACCCCACCATCAACCTCGCTGGACAATCACACAGGAGATCACTTTCTAGACCGGTGGAAATAAGATTAGTCATTAACACACTCTATATCAAAAAGTACCGACCGCGAGCCTCCTTCATGCTCAGTTCCATCCGGCATCACACGATCATTGTCTTACAGCCACTGAGTACAACCGGCTCTAACCCTCAGACAGAGACAACACTACAAATCTCACCAAGCATTCTCAAACTCATACCGCACGAGAAATTAGGAAACGATCAAGAGCAGACGTGTACCCAGAAGCCTCCTATGCAAGACAAACCAAGAAAGAAACAAAGGATCCACTGCCATCTTACACCCCGCTAAAACCTCCAACGTATCATCAGGGATCTACACCATCCTGGCATGATCCCACACTTCATGATCTTGGGTGGGCAGGCCAATCCTTGCCACAGACAACTGCAACCTGAAATTATTTCACAGCAACTGCACCTACCATATACTCTACTCAGGAACCAATCCAATGCAACAAACCTCGATGCCAACTTGCCCATATTCTACACCAGCGACACCATCATAGGACTAACCAGATCAGCCATACCACTGTTCATTCACCTGCACGTCCACAATGTAATATACGCCATTGCCAGCATGCCCCTCTGCTATGTACATCGGCCAAATGGACGTCAACGGAACAAAGGAATGACACAAATCATATATCAGGATGGCAAATAACAAAACTGTAGGAAGCACTTCAACTCCCTGCCAACTTAGCAGACTTAAGTGGCTATCTGCAGCCAAAAAACTTCAGGACCCACTTCAAAGAGAACTGCGAGCTTCAGTTCATTTGCAAATTGACACTATCAGCTGGGACTCAACAAAGACGTGTGGATGGCATTACAGAACCAGTTTCTCCTCTTGTTTTCACACCTCTATGCTCGAACAGGGCCTCACCCTCCCTGACTGAACTAACCTCGTTATCTCTAGCTTGCTTGTAGCTATATATACCTGCCGGAATTTCCAACTACCTGCGTCTGAGAGAGGTATTCACCACGAAACTCACTGCTCAAACGTTGTATTCTATAAGGTGCCACGGTCTTGCTGCTTTATAGAATTTCAATGTATAAAATTAATATGTTCACCTATTTCATCTGCTTTTTCAACAGAATGGGCATTTTCAACACAAGTGAACCTCAGACAGAAGTAATGGATTAATTCTTTAACTTGCATGGCAGATATTTTTGCCTTAGTGAGATATAAAGCAAATGATGTTACAGTAGGTGCTAACTTTACAATCATTCGCTTTCGTTAGTTTGATGTACAGTAGAGCGGAAGTAAACTATTCTTCATAGTCCACCTATCTTAATTCCATGATTGGTGTTTTTAAGATGTGAAGTGAGTGATGGTCCTGGCAAGGCATTAGTAGTGAGATCGGCAACCTTTCAGGTGGTGTGCAAGTCTTTATTTATCACTCTATTTAAGGTTTCGTGTGCCAATAATACATTTAACGTTTTAGAAGGTCTCTTTCTATAAGTCTATAATATTAACTAAAGTATTGTTGTATGTAGTAATAAGGTTTTTAATGTTTAAGAAGTTCATTTAAATTAAATTAAATGCAGAGCTCCCACCAGTGGCAGGACCGGCAGTATGGATGCACTGAAAATCAGCTCGCGTGCCGCCTTCAGCACGCGTGCCATACGTTGCCTACCCCTGATGTAGTTGATGTCTGTGGAATTTTTCCCCACAAATAAGAGTCACACCTTGTAACACATAGTGTGTTCTACTGTGCCTAAGCAGAGACTCTTATATCCTGATTCAGTAATGTGACTGAGAATATACTCAGGTGAGGAATTCAGTATTATTGTGTTTATTCTGTACCCAGTTGAAACTAGCCTTGCAGACAGGAAAATCTCTCTCTTGACCATGCTACTCCTTATAATACTCTAGTTCTTGGATCCTTTTATATATGTGCCTAGGGTTTGTGTTGGAAAATATCTGTAATACACAGTGTAAAAAAAAGAGGTAATGTACACAGTGGTAGGATTTTGTAACTGAAATGTTTGTTTGAATAAGGACTAGATTTTGCCACTCTTGTTCTCATTGAATAGTATCTCATTCTACAAGAGTCAACTGAATGTAAAGTAATGTACTAGTTAATGGACAGGTGTCAGCATCTGATCCCAGGTGAATATCCTGAGAACGTTCATTGAGACTTGCAATTTATGAAGTGTTGATATGATGTTTCCCAGTAACAATTTATAGTTCTTGTTCCTGCTTAAGCAGTATGTCTGATACTGTTTGAATGTGACTTTCAAACCAAATAAATAGTGATTCTTTCATTAGGCTGAAAATATTTTCAGAAGAAAGTGTACCTCTCTTTGGGCCTCCCCTTCCATCCCCATCTGTGTTCACAGATCACCAGGAATTCAGGGACTTTGTACTAGTGAAGTGTAAGTCTTTTTGAGATCAAAGAGACCTTTTTAAACTTTTAGTCTGATACATAAGAATCTGCTCTTCATACTTATTTGGGATACTGCAGATTGTAAATAATTTTTCTGCTGTGCAATGTTACTGTTTTATATTGAGTCTTTTTTAAAGTTTGGCTCTTCTAGCCTCAGTGGAATATATTCACCTCAAACATTTCTGTTTGGTTCTGAACCAAATAGAACTTCCATGCAGTTAATGCTTCCTAGGTTACCAGGTTCAATCTGTTTTGAGTATTTCAGATGTATTTGTTCCATTGCTTAATGAATTGTTAATTTTCCCCAAAGGTTTCTTCTTAAAGACAAAGGAGACTGATATTCAGAAACATTCATCTAATGCCATTTCATATATTTAACAGTAAAAGGTGCCAGGCTGGCAGCTTTGGAGACTAAAGTACTTTATCTACAGAAAATGTGCAGCATGGAAAACAGTCAGTATGTTTCAGTGCTGTTATGAATATTTTAGTGCTGTTATGAACCAGTTCCCAAGGGGAGAACTCAATTTTAATGGACTAATTCAAGCCGTGACCTCCTGCTAAGACTCCCAGGAAGGGGACCACTGAGTACTACTAATCATGATTTTTGTAATGTAAACATCTGGCCAAAAGGAACTTGACTGAGAACTCACCAGTTCATTTCATATAAGTTACCAAAGAATACTTGTTGATATTTAAATTAATTAGCAGTGTAGACTCCTAACTATACCAGCCAAGAGATTATTGGGCTGTGTGATCGAGATCTATGATTGCTCATTGCCCTTTGAAGCTAGAGGAATGACTGTAAGTACTTTGATAAAATCTAATTAGAAAATGGCAAATTGCTTAGTTTATTGAAAACCGATTTATCAATTACAGTAACTCCTCACTTAAAGTCGTCCCAGTTAATGTTGTTACGTTGCTGATCAATTAGGGAACATGCTCATTTAAAGTTGTGCAATGCTCCCTTCTAATGTCGTTTGGCAGCCACCTGCTTTGTCTTCTCCTTGCAGGAAGAGCAGCCCATTGCAGCTAGCTGGTGGGGGCTTGGAACCAGTGTGGACCGGCAGCTACCCTATCAGCTTTCCCTATCAGCTCCTTGCTCCCCTAAGTCCCCTATGCAGCAGCTGCCTGCAGTTCAGCTGTCCCTCCCCTCACTGCCATGTGTTGTTCCTGCCCTCTGCCTTGGAGCTGCTCCCTGAGACTCCTGCTTGCTGTGCAGGGGAGGAGGGAAGGAAGAGGGGGGCTAATGTCAAAGTGTCTCCCTCCCCCCTGCTCCTGCACCCCGCTTACCCCATCTTCCATAGAGCAGAGGGGATACGCTAGGGCTCAGAACGGAGGGAGCTTGCAGCAGCTGCGGTCTCAGCAAGCTGATCTAATCAACAAGGAAGTGTACTTAGAGGGGAAATGCATATATCTCTCTCACACACATACCCCCACCCTCCATTCCTGCCGCCTTGTAGAGTGAGAGTGTTAACCCTTGAGGGCTCAGCCAATTGCTAGTTCATCATTTAGCAGTAGGGGAAATATCCCACACTCTGACTCCTCCGCCTCAACTAAGCTTCACAATCATCATCACTGTGTACCAGTATTAAATTGTTTGTTTAAAACTTATACTGTGTGTGTCTGTCTGTCTGTCTGTCTGTCTATATCATATAGTCTTTTGTCTGGTGAAAAAAATTTCCCTGACACCTAACTCCCTCATTTACATTAATTCTGATGGGGAAATTGGATTTGCTTAACATTGTTTTGCTTAAGGGTGCATTTTTCAGGAACATAACTACAACATTAAGTGAGGAGTTACTTTACAGCAGTATTTGACATTGTTTGGACCTCACATTGAACTTAGCAGAGTCAGAAGAACTCTGAACTTTTCAATTCAATTCTAAAATATAAGGCAGCTGCACTGACAGCCTGTGACATAGACAGCATGGCGGTACATTTTTTGTCATATATCAAAGAACTTCAGCACATTTACTGAGATTCGGGAAATGGTTCTTTTAAAATTAACAGTGAAATAGTATCTTCCTGGAGTTTATCTGGCTGTTTTTGTGTCTTGAAGAACGATACTAGCTAAATACAGTTTAAATGCTCAAAAGCAAATAGGGTTAAAAAAACTCTTCATTGTCATGATGATAAAATAACTAGAACTTTTAGTTCAAAATATGCACAAATATGAAACAAACCCAAATTAGTAATTTTGCAATGAATATCCTTACATGAAGACAACTTGGATTCAGTAAAGGACATGAAACCCCTTTAAGTAACACATCCTCCTTTATTCAATATGTTTTAGTAATAAACGGGGAAAAAGCCACCTTGGAAACCCCAACATTTGCTCAGAAACGGCAGCGCACTCTAGACATGCTGATTCGTTCTTTATACCAGGACCTCATGCCTGATCTACACAAGGTAAAGCCAAGATTTGCGTGATCTTTATGCACTTCATATCCCCCCCAGTGGCATATTGAGTGGCCTGTTGCTCAAGAAGATATCCACCCTGGTGAGTACTGATTTGCATACAGTAAGTTGGATAGCAAAGGAGTGTTTTTCCTCTTTATGTTTTAATTGCATGAAAATCACCAATAAGTCATAAGAACAGCCATACTGGGTAGCTCACCTGCACAGTCAAGGCCTTCACATTTATTCTTCCTTCAATGAAATGTTGAAATGAGAAACATTGCTTCAGCAAGTCACTGAAGCAGTGAGGATGGTGCTTTCTCTCTTCTCACTAGGACTTAAGATAAATTGGGGGGAGGGATAGCTCAGTGATTTGAGCATTGGCCTGCTAAACCCAGGGTTGAGAGTTCAGTCCTTGAGGGGGACCATTTAGGGAACTAGGGTAAAAATCTGTCTGAGGATTGGTCCTGCTTTGAGCAGGGGGTTGGACTAGATGACCTTCTGAGGTCCCTTCCAACCCTAATCTTCTATGAGACAAGTCAGTCCTTACTCTTAATCAGTAGAGGTCAGAGGAGCACTTTTAGATGCAAGATCAACAACAGATTAGACACCATGAGTCATCTTCTATTGATGTCCAGACTCAAGCAAAGATATCAGTGAATGTCTCTCTTAATCTCCTTGGTCATTTGGCTATTTGCACTTATGTGACACCACATGTCAGATCCTCTCCAAGTCTGGCTGAAGTTGATCTTTCAGCCAAGCAAACACAACATGACTCCATGAGTACTTGTTCCCAGGAATGTCCTTTCATCAGTACTTGGTGGAACGATCCTCTGAATGGCTGTCAGGGAATGATGTTTGTGTCTTCAGCTCCCACTGACACTTTAGTGAAAGATACCTTCACACAGGCTGGAGAGCATATCTGGGTCCTCTGCAGGCCCAAGGTTTTGGTCCCCAACTACATATAAACAGCCTAGAACTCAGTGTCATGTCCCACGGGCCTCAAATCTGGGTCTGTGGGAACTGCTACGCTCCAACCCTCCATTTGGCAGTCTGCTGAGAACTGCTTACCCAGGACCCATGATATCCAGCTCCAGTTCGAGACTGTGCCCCTGAGGTCATATTTGCAGAGTCCCAGAGCAGCTGATTGGCCCACTGACTTTACTTAAGCCATCAGCAGGAACAGGAAGCTAGTCAAATAACTGGGATCCACCCTGCTCTGGACAGTGTGCCTTGTGCTTCCAGCTCCTCCGGCTTGACTTCCTGGCATCCCAACCCCTCTTGACTCCTGGCATCAGGATTGTGGTTCTGATCTCAAGCTTGTCTCCTGGCTTCTAATCTGGTATCTTGACCCAGCTGACACTCAACTCCTGTTTTTTGACTGTGGACTCCGGCTCTGACCACCAGGTCTGGCTGCCCACCATCCAGCTGTGACACTCAGGGCCATTCATCTAGCTCTGATTCAGGACACCAGCATCCAAGTCTTGACACTATATTAAAAGGCAAGGAGGAGCAAGATCATCTCTCCCCATGCCTACAGGAATTCTCCTACTGGAATCAATCTCATAGCCCTACACTTACGTGGGGTTCAAAACAATTCAGGTGACAGCTCAGTAGAAAATGGTCCCTCAAGCTTTCAGTCCTTCAGATAAAAGTTCAGAAGTGGGGTCATTCCTCCATATACCTGCTCATGACCACTTTAAACAGCACATTTTGATCTAGAGGAGAAATGAGTCCAGGCGCCATCTTAGATGCATTAGCTGGGACAGGAATATGCTGCATGCTTTCCCCTGGTCACTCTAATTACTAGGGTCCTCAGGAATGTAATACTGGACAGAGGTCAAGTTATCCTAACAGCCCCAGTGGGCGGGAGGGAGAGGGGAGTTTTAGTATTCAGAGATGGTACACTTATCAGTTCAAGTTACTGATCAGTCTGGACATCATAATGCAGAACCAAAGACTGGTTCTACACCCAGACTTAGTGTCTCTACAGCTAACAATTTGGATCTTAGTAGGCTGATCTTGGAGCATAGACTTTCCTCTGCAGAGGTACAGGTTCACAGAAATTATAGAAGATTAGGGTTGGAAGAGACCTCAGGAGGTCATCTAGTCCAACCCTCTGCTCTAAGCAAGACCAACCCCAACTACGAGTAAATCATCCCAGCCAGGGCTTTGTCATTCTCATAGTCTCATTCAGAGCTTAAAACCTTTAATAAGGCATGCTTATGGGGCCCAGTGGAAACAGTTTTCAGTATGGGCATCTCATTATAATTTTACCCATTGGAGGGGTCTGTACCTGTTATTGAGGTAATCTGTTATCATTAAAGCATTTAGATGTCTTGACTAGATTTAGTAAAGTTCGCTTAGCACTGATATCTGCCTATTATTCTCCAGTTCAGGAACACACAATTTTCCCCAATGATTTTATTCCTACTGTAGCTAGTTTTTTGAAGGGGTTAACACATTTTTCCATCTGTTAAGAATTTTTCCCTTCTCTGGGACCTAAACATAGTCTTCCTGATGCAGCCTCCATTTGAACATATGCCATCCTGTTCTTTGTATCATTTGTCTGTTAATATGGCATTCTTGGTGGCTACTACCTCTGCTCGCAGAATAGCAAAATCCAAACACTGATGGCAGGAACATCTTATACCACCTTCCGTGAAGATAGTTACTCTTCATCCTCATTCCAAATTTTTGCCTAAAATAGTGTCAGACTTTCATTTAAATCAGTTCATTCACTTGCCAGTGTTCTTTCTAAGACCTCACTCATCCACTGCAAACGCTAAACTTCACACTTTGGAAGCTTTTAAGAGTGACCTTGTATTACTTCAATAGGACCAAACCATTTCTACAAACCATCAACACTATTTGTACCTTTTGGTACAAATAAGTCCAGAGGATATGCTATTTCAACATAGAGACTGTCAAAATGGGTGTCAGACAGCATTAGAATTTCTAAAGAACTGAGTGAGTTAACTCCTCTGTCTCATATCAAAGCACATTCTGCCTTATACTAGGTCTCAAGTCTCAGGCTCTCTCTTTCTACTGCATATGTCATCTTTCATAACTAGATAGCACCTTGATAAATGTGAAGAGTATTGCAGCTGCTCCACAACCTTGTAAATCAATAGGCTAAAGCATGCATTCTTAGATTCATCGGTAGGAGCATATTTTAAGGGAGGGCAGTTATTTTTTGTTAGTAATAGAAACTTGAACTGAGGTCACAGGAAAATGCTGAAAGAATACAGTAGAATCAAGTAATGTCAGATGAAATTTTTAAAAAATTGAAAAAGTTTGGGTCAGTAAGACGCTTGCTTTTTTTTTTTTTTTTTTTTTAAGAACATGCTTAATAGGAGGTCCTTCAGTGACGTGTTACCAGAATCCCCTAGATCAGCACGGAAGAAAGAGGAGGCCCGTCAAGCAGAATTTGTCCGACTTGGTCAGGTAGGTTTTATGTAGAAAGTATTGGTCAAATTAATCACTCCACTGGGATGTGTGGAGTAAGATTAGGGATGTCTGGGCAAAAACAGTCTTTTGAGATTCCAACTGGTTCTAGCTTATCTGAGGTAGAATGATATAATCAAATCAAGGTGCTGACTGCATTAGCTGCTGTTAATTTAGTCATGGATCTCAGGAAATATATTAGGAGCACTTTCAGGAACAAACCCGTCAGCAGAAAGAGGGAGATGTATTTAATCTGTATTGTGGTAACACAGCATTTAACACTTATCTGGAGCGTTCCCTTTATTTAGTAAAATTATATTATGGGAAATATTTAGAAAAATGGTGATGGTAACTCAAAGCAAATGAGACCTTGATAATCTCACAAAATTCTTGATTTTTATAGTGTAAATATAGATTTACTGATTTTGTTTTAATTTTTTAAAGTAAATTGACATACAATGTAGTGAAGAAGACAAATGCTAGGACAGAAAATTACACTAGCAATAAGTTAATTAACTAGGCAATAATATATATGATGGAAGTACAGCTAAATAGGCAATTGAGCAGAATTACATTCACAGAACGGATAATAATCAGAGGATGAGTTATTAAGGAAGCTGATTTAAGTAAAAAAGAATAATGACTTTGAGATGCCACTGTGGACTTGTTTCTGGAGAAACAATGAATCAAGACATATGTGGAACTAGCAGGAAGCAAAGATTTAAATACATCTAGAATATGACAGGCAGCCTTTTTTTGGTCTGGAAATAATTGGCTCACCTCCTTGGGTTCAGTTGAGGTTCAAAGTTCTCAATAGTGCAACTCAGGCAGAGTAGTGCAAAGTATAAGTATGTATAGGTATTGTGAATTTGGGCATCTCTCAAAATAAATTAGCTACTTGCAGTGCTTGCTAAGAATTAGTTTTCCTATCAGTCTTTAGGAGGAAGTGAAGAACATAAGAATAGCCATACTGAGTTAGACCAAAGGTCTGTCTAGCCCAGTATCCGGTCTTCCAACAGCGGCCAATGCCAGGTACTCCAGAGAGAATGAACAGAACAGGTAATCATCAAGTGATCCATCACCTGTCACCCATTCCCAGCTTCTGGCAAACAGAGGCTTGGGACACCATCCCTGCCCAACCTGGCTAATAGCTAGAGCCCTACCAAATTTGCAGCCATGAAAAACGCCACGAACCGTGAAATCTGCTCTCTTGTGTGCTTTTACCTTATACTATACAGATTTCACAGGGGAGACTGACATTTCTCAAATTGGGGGGCGTGACCCAAAAGGGAGTTGCAAGGGGGTCACAGGGTTATTTGATGGAGCTCCCAATATCGGAGAGCGGCGGCTGTTGGCTGGGTACCCAGCTCTGAAGGGAGTGCCCTGCCAGCCGCAGCACAGAAGTAAGGGTGGCAATACCATACCATGCCACCCTTACTTTTGCACTGCTGCCTTCAGAGCTGAGCAGCCAGAGAATGGTGGCTACTGAGTTGAGGGCCCAGCTCTGCAGGCAGCAGCGCAGAAGTAAGGGTGGCAATACCATACCATGACATCCTTCCTTCTGCGCTGCTGCTGGTGGTGACTCTGCCTTCAGACCTGGGATCCCAGCCAACAGGTGCCACTCTCCAGCTGCTCAGCACTGAAGGCAGCTCTGTCACCAGCAACGCAGAAGTAAAGGTAGAAGTACTCCAACCCTTCCTACAATAACTTTGTGACCCCCCTCCACACACACAACTCCTTTTTTTTGAGTCAGGCCCCTACAGTTACAGCACCATGAAATTTCAGATTTAAATAACTGAAATAATGAAATTTGCAATTTTTAAAATCCTATGATCGTGAAATTGGCCGAAATGGATAGTGAATTTGGCAGGGCCCTACTAATAGCCATTGATGGACCAATCCTTATCTAGTTCTTTTTTTAATTCTGCTATAGTCTTGGCCTTCGCAACATCCTCTGACAAAGGGTTCCACAGACTGACTGCATGGTGTGAAAAAATATTTTAAATAATATTTTAAAAAATATTTAAACCTGCTGTCTATGAATTTCATTTTGTGACCCCCAATTATTGGGTTATGAGAAGGAGCAAATAACACTTTCTTATTTACTTTCTCCATACCATATTCCCCCTTTGTCGTCTCTTTTCCAAGTTGAAAAGTCCCAGTCTTATTAATCTCTCCTCATATGGAAGCCATTTCCATACCTAATCAACTTGTTGGCCTTTTCTGAATCTTTTCCAATTCAATATATCTTTTTTGAGATGGGGCAATCATATCTGCATGCAGTATTCAAGATGTGGGCGTACCATGGATTTATATAGAGGCAGTATGATATTTTTTGTTTCATTATCTATCCTTTTCTTAATGATTCCTAACATTAAGAACATAAGAACATTAGAACGGCCGTACCGGGTCAGACCAAAGATCCATCCAGCCTAGTATCTGCCTACTGACAGTGGCCAATGCCAGGTGCCCCAGAGGGAGTGAAGCTAACAGGCAATGATCAAGTGATCTCTCTCCTGCCATCCATCTCCATCCTCTGATGAACAGAGCCTAGGGACACCATTCTTTACCCTTCCTGGCTAATAGCCATTTATGGACCTAGCCACCATGAATTTATCCAGTTCCCTTTTAAACATTGTTATAGTTCCAGCCTTCACAACCTCCTCAGGCAAGGAGTCCCACAAGTTGACTGTGCGCTGCGTGAAGAACTTCTTTTTATTTGTTTTAAACCTGCTACCTATTAATTTCATTTGGTG
>NC_133792.1:26600401-26621843 GCF_003597395.2 Chelonoidis abingdonii
CCAGATCATTTATGAAGATGTTGAATAGGACTGGTTCCAGTACACACACTTGGGGGACACCATTATTTACCTCTCTCCATTCTAAAAACTGACCATTTATTCCTATCCTTTCTTTCCTATCTTTTAGCCAGATACCAATCCATGACAGAACTTTCCCTCTTATCCCATGACAGCTTACTTTGCTTAAGAACCTTTGGTGAGGGACCTTGTCAAAGGCTTTCTGAGAATCTGTGTACGCTATATCCACCGGATCCCCCTTGTCCACATGCTTGTTGACCCCCTCAAAGAATTCTAGTGGATTGGTGAGGCATGATTTCCCTCTACAAAACCATCTTGACTCTTCCCCAACAAATTATGTTAATCTATGTGTCTGACAGTTTTGCTTTTTAGTAGAGTTTCAACCAGTTTGTCTGGTACTGAAGTCAGACTTACCGGCCTGTAATTGCCAGGGTCACGTTTGGAGCCCTTTTTAAAAATTGGCATCACATTAGCTATCCTCCAGTCCTTTGGTACAGAAGCTGATTTAGATGATAGGTTACAGATGACAGCGGTTCTGCAATTTCACATTTGAGTTCCTTCAGAACTCTTGGGTGAATACCATCTGGTCCTGATGACTTATTACTGTTTAGTTTATCAATTTGTTGCAAAACCTCCTCTAATGACACCTCAATCTGGGACAGTTCCTCAGATTTGTTACCTAAAAAGAATGGTTCATGTTTGGGTATCCCCCTCACATCCTCAGTTCTGAAGACTGATGCAAAGAATTCATTTAGTTTCTCCACAATACCCTTATCATCCTTAGTGCTCCTTTAGCATCTCGATCATCCAGTGTCCTATTGATGGTTTAGCAAACTTCCTGCTTCTGATGTAGACATTATTCCATAAGGAGGAATATGCTTTCTTCTTTTTATGCATTATTCAATCACTGTTGGTTCCATTTGACTATACGGTACTGAAATACTGGATTTTGATCTGATTGTGAAGCTCTTCCAATTATTGACAATATGGAAGGATAAACTAATTCAGATTCTTATTTGTCTTCTCACTACTACTTTGCGCAACACTGGTATTGTGTTCTGTATTATGAGCTAAGTATTTTTCAAAATCAGCATGCTTCTGTTGACCTGCATCTTGAAAGGTTTGTAATGCTGTTCATGACAAATTTGGGTTATATCATTCCACAAGAATGTGCAAATAGTGTCACTTAATGTCTTGAAATTCACTTTAAAAAATGTGACATTAACTATATAGGACCAGATTCTCAGCTGGTGTAAAGGGTGTAGTTAGCTCATGGACTTAATTTGTGGATGTGAGGACTTGCTATTATTTAAGGTTTTCTCCATTAATATATTTGCTATGTTAAGTTTTGTTTTTGCCAACAGCAGATATATATTGTCTGAAACCATATAATTTTCCAGCGTCTTACTGAACAGTTTAATCTCTGTTCAAAACACATGGAATGGCTGGTTTTCTTATAAAGAAATTATGTAATATGGCACAGAAATTCAGAGCTGGATCTATTGTAATTATAGTCTGAAATTGCTTCCCTCCCTTCCCCAATACTCAGTCTCCATATCTTTAGTATTTATTTATACATATGGTGTTACCAATTAAGAACACATTTTAAATGAAATATCTGTCTTGTTTAAGGCACTGAAACTGAAAACCATTGTGAGAGGAGATGCCCTAACTAGTTCAGCAACCACAAGCCTCTATAAAAAGGAGGTGAGTGGACATTTATACATGATAATGTGCAAAGTTCGCTCAAAATTATGGCTTTCTAGGTTCTACTGAATATGGGACTACATTCCAAATCTTATAATGCGTATATGTAATTTGATTCAGTAACAAGAGAAAACATTGACATTTTGATCCATGTATTGGTGCATAATATCAAAATGGTTCTGCAGATGAGGCCCAGTAAATGGATGGGTATGGAAACTATTTCTGAACTTAAAGCTGATTTCAGCAATCCCACTTTTGTTTGGGTGGAGAGGTAAATGAAAATGCCAGTTGATTTTTGTGTACATTTATGTGATACTTGTAACTTTTGCTTCATCCAAATAAAATCAAATTGCATTGTTGTATCTAATAAAGGGCCAGATTTTTCCTGGCCATAGTGTGGCTATGCAGGAGTGGAAAGTGCAAGGAGCACCTCTGTGCTCACTGCACAGAGGTCAGGTGCAGAAGCAGTCTCTGTGCTTGGAGAAATGCAGGGACTGCACAGTCTATGCCCCAGGGACATACAGCATCCTGAAGAGGTTAGAGAGAAGGTGGTGCCATGGTCTGGCACCTTTCTGCACCAGCCCATGAAGCTGGTCAGGTAGAGAAAGTTAAGTCATCTAAAGTGCTAGTACAGCATGTGCACTTCCCCTGCATAATTCCTGCTGGAGCTACTTGGAAGGGCAGCTTTGCATCACCTCTAGCACATGCCAGTGACTAAATGCCACAATCTGGACCATAGAGCATAAGGAAATTCCATATGAATGTTGATAAACATACCTTCTGGATCTGAACATTATTTCTGAAGCTGAAACACAAGGAGGTGTTTTCAAAGTGTTTGACTGGTTATCTGCTACATGTCACACTCAGTAGAGTCAAGCTGATGACCTCCCATACTTCTGGAAATTTACCCCAGATGGTTTATCTTGAAGTGAAAGAACATTCTGAATACCAAGTGCTGCCTCTTCCTGCACCTGCAAGATGTGACCTTTTTCCCAAAAGGAGATTCAGTTACCCAGTTGCACAAATGTAGCTTATATTTATTAACCTCCCAAACTGACTGAGAGAATTTTTGCCTGTCCCGGCAAACAGACCAAAGTCTGATATTTTTAACTCCAAAAGTGCAGCTTTGAGCATTCTGTCCTGCCAAAGATGTCCATGAGTTACTTTTCAGACATTGTACTTTAAATTTTCTCTGTTGATAAACTTTGTATTTCCTAGTGTATTTACCATACACTGCTTATATCGTTTCACAGCCGTGGGAGTCCCATTGTTTCTGCAGTAATTTCCCTCATGAAGTTGTTTGTGCGGATTCTTGGGGCCAGTCCTTGCTAGTTTCTACAGATGTTGGTGTCCTGCTAATAGATGGTTAGTGAATGATCCAGCGTTTGTCTACAGGTCAATATTTTTGTACCTGACAGTTTCAATCTGTGGTGCCTATGAGGATGTTAGCAGCTCTTCACTACTTAAGATAGTTTAAAGTCCACATCTGTTACTATATATCCTTATTGTGAGGGCTTTTATAACTTAATTGCAAAAATTTGCTCTGCACTAAACCTAGGCAAATCGGATAATCTTGGGAGCCCTGTTTTAGTGCAGACTTCTGAATATTTTATTGATTTCAGATGCTCTTTTCTTGACTGTCTGAGAGGACGTTTTATTAAGCCAAATCCAAGCTCAAGAGGTGTCCATGCAACCTGCTTGTACTTCACAGTCCTTGATGCTTCCACTGGGCCTGAGGCCAAAGGTGGCTGTGTACCATTTATGTAGACATCCAAGCCTGTTTCCTCCCTAGCACTGATTTTGTGACTCTCACCTCTTCCCTAGAATGCCATATATGACAGGCATGATTTTGAGGAATGAGATTGGGGGCAGTTGGTTCTCAGCAATTTTTCTCAAACTTTCCAAAAACTGTTCCTTTTAGGCTCTGTTTTTGCTATGTGATTCACATCAGTG
The DNA here is from genome assembly GCF_003597395.2 of Chelonoidis abingdonii. NCBI lineage: Eukaryota > Metazoa > Chordata > Testudines > Testudinidae > Chelonoidis > Chelonoidis abingdonii. The sequence continues at coordinate 26,604,080 of NC_133792.1, forward strand.
GTAACTCCTTCTGAGAAGGAACTGCCATCTTTGGTACTGTATATAAAGTGGCAGTATGCCAGATGCCTCATTTTCACAGAAAAATAACCACATTTTTGTTACAAGAAACAAGATGCTTTAAAATCACTGGTCAGCAAATTGTTGTGTCAAAAATGTGTTCTAATTGGGGGTCATGTTTCCTTTCCAGATGGCCAGTCATCAGTGCAAGTATTTGATAAAACTCTCCAGGTGAAACAGATGCATGTGCTGGAAGCTTTGGACCTTTTGATTACCAGGGCAGACAAAGGTAGGATTCCTTACCTCTTGGTTCCAATATGAATGTGGTTGGCACACTGTTACTTTACTCATAGCTCAATAGAAGGTAACAGTTTATGCACTTGCCCTTTCAGAATGCTATTTCATTTTGTCAGTAATGCTCTTTTAAAAAGTTTTTTCCATTTCTACTGTATTTATTCCCTGGTCTCTCCCCTTCACCTGTCTTCTTGCTTCCCTACCCAGATGAATTTCTTTGACTATTTCTGATCCAATGGTATGTGAACAAGTTTATTAGTCAGTACTGGTGGAAGCCAATGTAACAATAACTGAAGTTATGAGACACTGGTGTTACACTTACACATCGCTTTGTTCCCACTTACCACTAGAGCTTCCAGCAGTATGAATATGCAACACCAGATCTATCATACAGCAGAAGCTACTTTTCCTTTGATGGGGAAATCCTCTTAGTTTTAAGTAATTCCTGCTTGTTGCTGGTATTGTAACTTTTTGGACCAAATCCTGCTTACCTTATTAACGCAAGTAATCCTACTGACTTTAGTGAGCAGGAGTCACCATCCTAGTTTACAGGCCTAAAGACCTATTAGAATTGGCCTCCATTCCAGTTACAATGGTCAGGAAACAAGTGAATTCAAGAGTTGAAACGTCTCGGTTTCTGTAGTTCTAATATCTGCCAAACTGCAAAGTTAAAATATTTTCTATAGAATTAAATAGATATTAAAGTGGGAACAAGTTCTTGGCAGTAGCTTTTCTACAACTCATTTTGATTTAACTCAGCTATATCATGAAATGTATATATTTACTTAGGTTCTGTCAATTATCAGAAGAAAGCCTGTAGTATGATGCGCATCCTGCCCCTGCGAAGTTTGGGTAGGATGGCACGGAAGCAGCAGGAGCAGGAAGCTCAACCACGGTGCGTGCCGGGGAGCGGCCAGGCACCGGATTCAACGGCCCTTGTGGGACTGGGATCGATGGTGCCGGGGGAAGTGCCGGTGCCGGGCGATCCGACTCAGATGAGCTCACTGGCTGTGGTGCAGATGGCACGGAAGCAGCAGGAGCAGGAAGCTCAACCACGGCGCGTGCCAGGAAGCGGCCAGGCACCGGATTCAACGGCCCTTGTGGGACCGGGATCGACGGTGCCGGCATTGTCGGTGCCGGGGCACGTGCCGGTGCCGGGCGATCCGACTCAGATGAGCTCACTGGCTCTGGTGCAGTTGGCACGGAAGCAGCAGGAGCAGGAAGCTCAACCACGGCGCGTGCCGGGGAGCTGAGCTCTGAGCTGGCTCTGGTGAAGTGGGCACGGAAGCTAGTCAGGAGCAGTAAGCTCATACCACAGTGCGGGGCGGTTGCTCGGGGAGCGCGGTCAGGCGACTGATTGGGTTGGCGTACCGGCCCCGCGGAGATCCTGGTATTTTTTGGGAGGAATCATATGGGTTGCCTTCGTGCGTGCCGATTCTTTTTATCGAGGGTCAGCTGAGCCAGGGTGTGTCTGGTGCTCGAGTTTTGGGTGTTTTGTGGCGTTAGGTCCATACTGGGGGATAGAGCTCTTTTCGGGGCGGTCAGGTGTCGCGGGGTATGGCACGAGTGTATTAGCAGGATTGCAGTGAGCATTGTAGTTGATGGCTTCACTCACTTTTAGATGAGTGCGGGCAGTGCCGGGGGTGAGCCCTGTCGGCAACTTGGGTTTGTTTGGTTAATGTTTTGTTTGTAGGAAGCGTGGCTTCCTCAACCTTCAAGAGTGATGGAAACGTGTGCCGAAGTAATCGACTTGCGGTCGCTTAGCGACGAGGCCGTGTGGGTGTCTCGTATTTATGAAGCTTTGGAGGGCAGGCAAGACTGCCGATGAGGAATGAGGACGCACGTATCCTGGCTCTGTCGCGAGTAGGTTTGCCAATCGCTTTCGTGCAGAAGGTGTATGGGTGCGAAATGAAAGTGCCGCTCCATTGTGGTTGTGGGTTTCGGCTGTAAACTGTTTGTGGGCAGATATGGGGGGTCACTTAATCGTAGGCGATCTCGCGTAGCCGAGGCACTGAAACTGTACAGTGTCTTAGATAGTACCGTTTGTGAGTATTTTTTCACTGGTCAGGAGGGGAGCGGCTAGTAACAGTAGTGCTCAGAGACGAGTCTGTATACTCCTTGGAGGCAAGGGATCTACATTTTATTTGGTGAGTGACTATATTTTTTTGTAATTGGGGTAATGTAGTTGGAGTGGTACCTTTTGGGTGGCGGGTGGTGATAGAGTGATGGTGCGCGGCGAATTGTTGGCATGGCGGGCATCAGGCACCGGTTGCAGGTGAAAGGGGCTCACTCTCCCCGAACCGACCGCTAAAGTATGCAGTTAAACTATCACTATTAGAGAACACGTATATGGATTATAAGCTGTAATTTTACAGATGCAGTATATTGAACAGTGTTAGACGAGTAGCATATGGGAAAGCGGAGGTCAGTGCTAAGCTGAGCTGCTCCACTGTTCCAAACGACCGAGGGCACGGGCGTGTACTAGTAAGTGAGACGGAAGGTGAGCGGGTTGGTCCAGCAGGGTATAGTATCCGGCAACAATACGCGGCGCCACTGGACAGGGGGCGCCCTGCCGAACCGGACCCACCGAGTGTTGCTAGGGTAAAAATCTTCCGACGAATGTGCACGCGGTGCGCACACACCTAACTGGAATGGATATGAGCAACACGTCTCGAAGAACAACAGTTACAAAGGTGAGTAACCGTCTTTTATATCAAAGTAAGATCAACATTAGAAATTCATTCAAATTCAACGGGATATGCTTCTAATATTCCTAAATGTTTATGACAGAGCACTATTAGCGATTTACCTCTGTTACGTCCTAGCTGGTGTTACACCTCTCTATATACTTTCACAATATGGAAATACAATACTAAAGAGGCAACTGTGACTCTCATGACTTTGAACTGTAGTGTCTGTTGGTAACTTTACATTTCTTTCATTAGGGTATAGTATAATGCAATCAGAGAATCACTTGTAGTATGAAACAAACATTCTCCACTGTCTATATCAAATCCCCTTAATATTTATTTATTATAAATTATGGAGTGAAGAGCATGGTAAGAATTTTGTCACAAGATTAAAAGCCACTGTTGACCCACCGAGTGTTGCTAGGGTAAAAATCTTCCGACGAACGTGCACGCGGCGCGCACACACCTAACTGGAATGGATATGAGCAAGCACTCGAAGAAGAACTTTAGGACATCATAAATTGACCTAGGTATTGTTCCAGGTTGCCCTGGTCTCTGTTATTGTGGACTTTATTTCAATTAGCATTCTCCTCTGTTGAAAAAAAGAGTACTTGACGACAAGAAGAAATTTTTGTTTTTAACTTTATAGCTAGCAGTTGTCTTTGTTGCCATAAAAATGACACACACGTCTTCCTGTTAAAGTAGCAGTACACAAAAGTCTACTTCACACTAGCCAACATTTGAAAAAACGTTAGTTTCTAGAGTATAGTTAATAGGGTGGGTATGATGGGAAGAAGAGTAGTGGAGAGTGTGATTATTGGGGCTAGATAAAGTTTTTGGTTAGTTTTATGGCATCATTGTTGTGAATAGTTAGTTGAATTTGGTGGTGGTGTGATGGTTGTATAGTTGGGTTTGGTTTAATCTGCCTCATCCACCGACTAGGGTGGATGTTAGCCCTACTGTTTAATAGAAGGGGTATGCTTAGGGATTGGGTAGTTATTACTAGTAGGGATAATGGGCTAGTTTTTGTCAAGTGGATAAGATTAGGGCTGTTGTTGTGGTGGTTCCTTGTAGTAATTCTGGTAGTCAGAAGTGGAATGGAGCTAGTCCTAGTTTGATAGCTAGGAATGCTGTCAGAATTGTGCATGAGATGTCGTTAGTTAGTTATGTAATGTTTCATTGGCCTAGTGTTCAGGCATTAATAATGCTAGAGACTAGGATTAGTGTTGAAGTGGTTGTTTGAATTAAGAAGTATTGGTGGCAGCCTCAATTGCTCATGGATGGTGTTGTTGGGCAATTAGTGGAATGATGGCTAGCCATCAGTTTCTAGTCCAGTTCATGCTAGAATTCAATGGTTGCTGGAGATTGTAAGTAGGGGTCTCATAATTAGGCTTGAAGTAATAATTACCCTTGTGTGTGGATTCACTAGTAGAAGAAGGATTTTAACCAACACTTTTGGGATATGAACCCAAGAGCTTAGTTAGCTGACTTTACTAGGATATAGTATAATGGAAATATGGGGAGTTTTGCTCTCTCTAGTATAGGTTCAAATCCTATTTTTCTAAGGAAATGAAAGAATTTTAGCCTCTCTTATTCACCCTATCAAGGTGATCCTTTAATTTCAGGCACGTGTCCTGTGGTATGGATGGGAGTCCTGAGAAGACCCCTGGTTGAGAATCAGTCCTGAGAAGGCAATTGGTATTGATATATGTCAAAGGCATAGTGCTAAGGTAAGTGGGAAGACGTTTTTTCATAGGAGATGCATTAGTTGGTCATATCGAAATCATGGGTATGAGGCTCAGTTGCATAGGAATTCTGCTGAAAGTAGTATGACTTTTGATGTTAATGAGAGGGAGAATAATTAAGGTGTGTTGTTAAGGGAGGCTGGGTTGAGGAATACGATAGCAGTAAGGGTATTTATTATTAGGATGTTGGCTTATTCTGCTAGAAAGAATCAGGTGAATGGACCAGCAGCATATTCAACATTGTATCCTGATACTAACTCGAATTCTCCCTCAATGAGGTTGAATGGTGTTCGATTAGCTTCTGCTCATGTGAAGGTGTATCATGTTGTTAGTGGTCAGGAAGAGAAGAGACGATGTGTTGGTTCTTGTGTGGTTCTAATGTTTGTATATTAAATGCTCCTGAAAATACGATTAGAGAAATTCTGAGGGTTACTTTGTATGAGATGGTTTGGGCTGCTACTCGTCAGGTTCCTATTAGGGCATATTTGGAGTTTGAGGCTCACTCTAATCAGAGGTTAGAGTAGACTGTGAAACTGGAGGGGGAAATTAGGAATAGGAGGCCTGAATTAAGGTCGGCTAGTGGAAAAGGTAGTGGTAGTGGGAGTCAAATTGATAGGGCTAGTAAAAGGGCTAGGATTGGGGCCAGGGTGAATAGTGCAAGGGATAATCTTAATGGATAGATTGGCTCTTTAATAAATAGTTTTACGCCATCTGCTACTGGTTGTAGTAGTCCATATGAGCCTACAATGTTAGTCTTTTCGTAGTTGTATATCCTAGGTCTTTTTGTTCAACTAGGGTGAAGAAAGCTAGAATATAAGAATGGCCACGCTGGGTTGACCAAAGGTCCATCCAGCCCAGTATCCTGTCTACTGACAGTGGCCAATGCCAGGTGTCCCCAAGGGAGTGAACCTAACAGGTAATGATCAAGTAATCTCTCTGCTGCCATCCATCTCCACCCTCTGACAAACAGAGGCTAGGGACACCGTTCCTTGCCCATCCTGGCTAATAGCCATTAATGGACTTAACCTCCATGAATTTATCTAGTTCTCTTTTAAACCCTGTTATAGTCCTAGCCTTCACATACCACTCTCAGGCAAGTGTAGTTCCAAGGTTATGTGCCGCTGTTGAGAACACTCTTTTATTTGTTTTAAGATACCTGTTGCTCATTAATTCATTTGTGCCTTAGTTCTTATATTATGGGAACAAGTAAATAAACTTTTCCCTTACTTCTCCACACCATCTCATGTATTTTATAATTTACCTCTGATCATTATCCCCCTTAGTCTCCTCTTTTCCAAGTGCTGAAAGTCCTACTCTTAATCTCTCCTCGTATGGTACCCGTTCCAAAACCCTAATCATTTTAGTTGCCCTTCTCTGAACCTTTTCTAATGCCAGTATATCTTTTTTGAGATGAGGAGACCACATCTGTACGGAGTATTTGGGATGTGGGCATATCATGGATTTATATAAGGGCAATAAGATATTCCCCGTCTTTTTCTCTGTCCCTTTTTTAATGATTCCTAACATCCTGTTTGCTGCTTTGACTGCCGCTACACACTGCATGGACGTCTTCAGAGAACTATCCACAGTGACTCCAAAATCTCTTACCTGATTAGTTGTAGCTAAATTAGTCCCCATCATTTTGTATGTGTAGTTGGGGTTATTTTCTCCAATGTGTATTACTTTACATTTATCCACATTAAATGTCATTTGCCATTTTGTTGTCCAATCACTTAGTTTAGTTTTGCTACAGCAATTTGGGTTGGGATTATATATATGAGTGGGGATATTAAACTAGAGGGTAGCATTTTCATAGTTGGAGAGGGGAGTTGAACCCCTAAGTACAGGGTTTAGGCTTTTTGCATTGATACCTGGCTTTGCCACCCCAACTTGGCCCTTTTAGAGGGGCTTGGTTATTCATTGTTCTTATTATTAAAGTTGATTTCACTAATATAAAAGAAGGCTTGTTTTGAGATATAGGCCTTGCCTTTTTGGTCCTTTTGTACTAGAAAAGGCTCAGTTATAGATAGAAACTGACCTGGATTACTCCAGTCTGAACTCAGATCACATAGGACTGTTAATCGTTGAACAAACAAAACCCTTGATAGCAGCTGCACCATCAGGATGTCCTGATCCAACAGTGAGGTCGTAAACTCCATTGTCTATAGGGCCTCTAGGAGGGGATTGTGCTGTTATCCCTGGGGTAGCTTGGTTCGGTGATCAAAGATATTGGATCATTTTGCCATAGGCACTTTGAGTTGTAGGTCTAGGTATAGAAATATGTTCTTTTTTCGAAGGTTTTGTTTTACTCTGAGGTCGCCCAACCAAAAATAGGGATCAAATACAATTGGATAGAAGTCAGGAGAGGGGGTGTTAGTAATAGTTGATCTGTATTTGAAGTTCCACAGGGTCTTATATTGTTCTCGCTTTTCCATGAGATTAGTTTAACTGATTATTTGTAAGAGACAGGTAGAACCTCGTTTGGGCATTCAAGTGATTATGCTATTGTAGCGGGGCGGGGTGAGGACTCACCAGCACGGCGCCTCCTGCTGGTCATCTCTGGAATTATCTCTTTCCAGCCCACTGCACCGTTTGTAGGCCGGTGTTTTGCCTGCCGCTGGCCACCGTGTCCCTCCCGGACCCTGGTGCCCCTTTTCTCAGAGTTCTGCCTTCTGCAGTAACCCACACTTTGGGTCTCCCCACCCAGGGGAACCCCCAACCCCCTATCCCCACCTTGTCTCAGTGGCTACTGCCAATCCTCATTTAGACCTTGCCTCAGTGGCTACTGCCAGTCCTTATCTAGTCCACACTCCCTGGAGCAGACTGCAGTCTGTAAACCAGTCATTCTCGGCAAGGGGGTTTTGGACCAGCTGCCTCTGCCTGTCTCTGGGCTGCCTCTCTGCAGCCCCAGTACCACTTTGTGGGCCCTTAACTAGGCCTGCAGCCTGGGGCTTTGCTAGGCCAGAGCTCCCCCAGCTCCCTCTGGCCTTCCTCAGCACTGCTCCACCCTAGATACCCTTCTCAGCTTCCCAGGCAGCCAGGTCCTTCTCTCTCAACAGCTAGAGAGAGTGTCTTTTAGCTCCTGGCCCACTGCCCTCTTATAAGGGCCAGCTGGGGGCTGATTGAGCTGGTCACAGCTGCGGCTGCTTCCTTAATCAGCCGAGCTTTCCCAGTTGAAGGCCTCTCCCAGGATGCTTTTAATCCCTCTTTATTCTAACCGTGCAAATGTAGCCCCACCACAGCTACATTTGCACGGTTAGAATACCGCGACCATTTAACAGTGTCACTGGACAGGCATTGCCCCCAGCAACAATATGTTTCTGGTAAACAGTCAAGCTTTTTATTTGCCTAGTTCTAGGATCCTTATGCTGCAAAGCATGGCTTGTCTTCTGAAACATAGAGCCTTGTTTCCCTAGCTCATCTTCTCTGACCTTGGCCTGTCCACCCCTCTTCCTTCTACTGCCCAAAACATCCAGTGGCCCTATGAGTCTTCTCCCAGTTTTTTGGATTTTTTTTAACCCCTCCTTTGTCACCTCAGTTTCTTTTGTCGTATTTGGGAATTGTCCACTCTCCAAACAGCCCACTGCAGACAAGTAGGAGGAAGTAGCCTCTCCCAGCTACGATAGCCTCCTTAGCATACTTATAGATTAGTCAAAGTACAGTTGTTAAGGTTAATGTGTCTCCATTGTCCCTGGTCTGGAAGAGATGTATTTAAAGCTTTGTCAGCATTGGTGAAGACACACAAATAAATTCATAGATTCTAGGACCGGAAGGGACCTCGAGAGGTCATCGAGTCCAGTCCCCTGCCCTCATGGCAGGACCAAATACTGTCTAGACCATCCCTGATAGACATTTATCTAACCTACTCTTAAATATCTCCAGAGATGGAGATTCCACAACCTCCCTAGGCAATTTATTCCAGTGTTTAACTACCCTGACAGTTAGGAACTTTTTCCTAATGTCCAACATAAATCTCCCTTGCTGCAGTTTAAGCCCATTGCTTCTTGTTCTATCATTAGAGGCTAAGGTGAACAAGTTTTCTCCCTCCTCCTGATGACACCCTTTTAGATACCTGAAAACTGCTATCATGTCCCCTCTCAGTCTTCTCTTTTCCAAACTAAATAAACCCAATTCTTTCAGCCTTCCTTCATAGGTCATGTTCTCAAGACCTTTAATCATTCTTGTTGCTCTTCTCTGGACCCTCTCCAATTTCTCCACATCTTTCTTGAAATGCGGTGCCCAGAACTGGACACAATACTCCAGTTGAGGCCTAACCAGCGCAGAGTAGAGCGGAAGAATGACTTCTCGTGTCTTGTTTACAACACACCTGTTAATGCATCCCAGAATCACGTTTGCTTTTTTTGCAACAGTATCACACTGTTGACTCATATTTAGCTTGTGGTCCACTATGACCCCTAGATCTCTTTCTGCCATACTCCTTCCTAGACAGTCTCTTCCCATTCTGTATGTGTGAAACTGATTGTTCCTTCCTAAGTGGAGCACTTTGCATTTGTCTTTATTGAACTTCATCTGGTTTACCTCAGACCATTTCTCCAATTTGTCCAGATCATTTTGAATTTTGACCCTGTCCTCCAAAGCAGTTGCAATCCCTCCCAGTTTGGTATCGTCCGCAAACTTAATAAGCGTACTTTCTATGCCAACATCTAAGTCGTTGATGAAGATATTGAACAGAGCCGGTCCCAAAACAGACCCCTGCGGAACCCCACTTGTTATACCTTTCCAGCAGGATTGGGAGCCATTAATAACTACTCTCTGAGTACGGTTATCCAGCCAGTTATGCACCCACCTTATAGTAGCCCCATCTAAATTGTATTTGCCTAGTTTATCGATAAGGATATCATGCGAGACCGTATCAAATGCCTTACTAAAGTCTAGGTATACCACATCCACCGCTTCTCCCTTATCCACAAGACTCGTTATCCTATCAAAGAAAGCTATCAGATTGGTTTCACATGATTTGTTCTTTACAAATCCATGCTGGCTATTCCCTATCACCTTACCACCTTCCAAGTGTTTGCAGATGATTTCTTTAATTACTTGCTCCATTATCTTCCCTGGCACAGAAGTTAAACTAACTGGTCTGTAGTTTCCTGGGTTGTTTTTATTTTCCTTTTTATAGATGGGATTTTTATAGATATGGAATTAGTTGATACAACAGTTCTCATAAGCACAATTTCTCAAGGTCAGCCAGAATTTTTAAGTTGTAGAAACAGATTCCCCAGATCATCAGTGTAGTTTAAAATGTTTTCCCCAGTCTTGACTGAAAATTACCAGTGATGGAGAATCCAGCACAACCCTTGGTAAATGTTTCCATTGATTAATTACCCTTGCTGTTTATTACCAAAAAAAAAAAAAGCACCTCATTTACGGTCTGTCTAGTTTCAATTTACAGCCATTGAATCGTGTAATATGTTCCTCTGCTAGACTGAACAACCCATTATTAAATATTTGTTCCCCATGTAGGTGTTTATAGACTATGATCAAATCATCTCTTAACTTTCTCTTTGTTAACTAAATAAATTGAACTCCTTGAGTCTTTCACTATAAGTCAGGGTTTCTAATTGTTTAAATAATTCTTATGGTTCTTCTCTGAATCATCTCTAATTTATCACCCTTTTTGAATTTTGGACACCAGAACTGGACAAAGTATTCCAGCAGTGGTTGCACCAATGCAAAATATAGAGGTAAAATAACCTTTCTACTCCTACTTGAGAATGCCCTGTTCATATACTCTTTTGACCACAGCCAGCACCTCTTGACTCCCACCACCACCACTTGGGGATCATCTAATACTCTTTTCCAATACCTGGAGTGCAATAGCCATGGACAAGTGGATGCTGAATGTCATCCACTCTGGCATTATGATAGAGTTTACATCCCTACCTTTTCCAAAATCTCTCTCCCTGCTTCGGGGCTGCTCTCAAAAGAATATTCTCAAACAAGAGGTGAACTCTTTATTGAAATGAGGAGTGATAGAACATGTCCCTCTTCAATACCAAAGGACAGGGTTTTTCTTAACTTTCTTCCTTGTATCCAAAAAGAAGAGCTGTTAGAGAGCAATCCTCAACCTCCGCCAACTCAACCACTTCATTTGTAAACTCAGATTTCACATGGTCAGATTGGTATCTATAATCCCATCTTGAGAAAAGGGCGTGTGGTTTACAGCTCTCAACATGAATGATGCCTACTTTCACGTAGACATTCATCTCACTTCTAGACACTTCCTCAGAGTCATGGTGGGTTCTGACTATTTTCAGTATAGAGTGTTCCCTTTTGGAATAGCAACTGGACCCAGAGCCTTTACCAAGATATTCTTGGTAGTGGAAGCTCATGGTCTCGTTGTCTTTCCCTACCTTGACGACTGGCTGTTTGTCACCAAGTCCCAGCAGGAAGCCTATGCATCAACTTCTATGATACTACACCGCTTGTCCTCACTGGAAGTCAGCATGAATGCTGAAAAATCTGTTCTCAGCCCCACACAATCTCTGGACTTCAGTGGCTCCACCTTGAATTCTTATCACCGCAAGAGCATACCGGGCCAAAAACAGGTTTCAGATCATAAACACCACCACAGTTCGGATCACAAATAATCCTTGAATCATCTTTGTTGCTTTTGTCCAGCTTGTCCTCATCCATCCTTCCATGAATCCAAGTTGATGCCACACCATTCTGTTTTGTTGCGAGCACAGTCTTTCCATTTCTGGCCAAAGAGTTTTGTCATTGGATTGGTCCAATGCGTTTTCAGTCTGCCCAGTGGTCACTTGTGGTCTCTGGGGATCCGGTCATTGATGCAGGTTGTCCACCTGTTGTCTTGCCTGCGGACTACATGACCTGCCCATCTTCACTTTGCATCATACATCACCTGCACTACATCAGTCACTCTGTACGCCTTCTGATCTCCTCATTCAGTATATGATCACGGAGTGATATCTTACACATTTGCCTTTCCACTGCTTGCTGGGTGACAGTGAATTTTTCTTCCTCAGCTTTCATTGTTGACCAGCTTTCTGCTCCATATATAATTGCTGGCAGAACAGTGGAGTTAAACAGTTCTTTTCTTTTCTTCATGGGCAGTTCATCATCTCTTTTAGACATCTTTATTTTGTTGAAATTTGCCCACCCTGCCTTTCTTCTCCTGCATTCCTCTTCAAATGAGTTGTCTCTGCTTAGTTGCTGACCCAGGTAAATATATTTGTCAGCTGCCTTGATTTCTTTCCCTTGAGTACCGGTCAATGATATGTCTATCTCTCTCCTCTGTGTCATATGGCCTCATTCACCTGTGACACTCCATTCCCATGACTTCACCTCTCCGAACCACCATCCCATGAACCTCATGGTAACAGTTCTAGTCAAAGTGGTGTCTTCCCTGCTATGGTGGACAAATCCTTATCAGATATGAGTGGGCATCCCCTTTCTCCCTTACAGACCATTATTACAGATCCCCATTAGGTTGGGAAGCCCACGTGAGCAGCCACAGCACAAGGTATCTGGACATCTTGAGAGTCCAGGATCTACATCAATATCCTGGAGTTGTGAGCAGGATATTGGAAGACATGTGAGTCCTTTCTTTCATTCATCCATGCTCACTATGTTCTTATAATGACAGTTGTTACGACTATCTTCTACATCAACAAGCAGGAAGAAGTGAGATCAGTCTCCCTGTGTGCAGAATCAGTCAGTCTCTGGAACTGGTATATCAGCAATCGAATCAAGCTATTGGCAGTATACCTTCTGGGGAAGCAAAATGTGATTGCAGACTTCCTCCCCAGACATTTTGCAATCAACAACAAGTGGGAGCTCCACAACTGGGTATTGCACACTATTTTCACTCTGTGTGGAATCCTAGCCAGAGATATGTTCATCTCTCAAGCAAACAGGAAATGCACCAAGTATTGCTCCAGAGGAGCCCTAGATCACCTCTCCCACTCCGGGAACCTTTAGCTTCCTGCTCCAGGTCTCTCCTTTCCATGAAGATTGCTTTCCTTGTAGGTGTTACCTCAGCTGGAAGAGTTAGCAAGCTTAGAGCAATGATGGCAGAGCCTTCTTACACTGTATTCCATAATGATAAGGTTTCTTTTCATCTATACCCCAAATTCACTCCTGAAGTAGTTTCAGAATTTCACTTTAACCAATCAATTCACTTGCCTGTGTTCTTCCCAAAACTGCATATTTCTGCAGAAGAACGAAGACTCCACTCCCTCAATGTTCAGTAGACCTTGGCCTTTTACCTGCAAAAAACCAAAACCCATCAGGAAATCCCTGAGACTATTCGTCACTATATCAGAAAGAATCAGGGGGTGTGCTGTCTCCACCCAGAGAATCTCCAAATGGATCTCTGGCTGCATTCTACTCTGCTATTAGCTATTGAACCTTCCCCAAACCCCACTGAGATAAGAGTGCATTCCACCAGAGCAGAAGCAACAACTGTAGTATCACTTCTGGAGGTACCCCTCCATATCTATGAAGCAGTCACACGTTTGCAAGACATTATGCCTTGGTACAGGACTCCTCTGCCTCCTCTGGAATGGCAGTCCTCCACTCAACTCTGCTTTCTACATCCTTGCACCTTCCTCTGACTTAGGTACTGTTTGTCGGTCACCCACAGTGGAATATAATAGGATCATTACTTGAAGAAGAAAGGGAGGTTTACTGACCTGTAGCTGAAGGATCTTTGAGATTCATGGTCCCTATCTGTATTCTACTGCCCGCTCTCCTTCTCTTCTGTTTTGGATCTTATCTGATTCATGGTAGAGAAGGAACTGGAGAGGCGATCAGTCCACTCCACCCTCTGTCTCCTTTGAGAGGGGCATGAGGTGAACCAGGGTGCATGTGCAGACCAGCAGACATAACTTTCAAATTCTTCAGCTCCTGGTACATGGTGTGCATGCGTAACCCACCATGGAGTACAGATAGGGATTACCCATCTCAAAGAACCTCCAGTTACAGGTCAGTGCTCCAGATAAGGAGTGAGTACAGTGTTGTTACCAGGGGCTTTCATTCTGCAGTGGAATCAAGGCCTCCCATATGCCTTTCTATCAATTCTCCAAATCCCCAGAGAGATATCCAAAGTGAAATGAGGGCAAGCTGCGAACATTCTTATGACTTTCTACTGTTCAAGACAGTTTTGGCTGGTAGACTTGCTGCATATGTCCATTCAACTACCTGGACCTGATTTCACAGGCCAGATACTTCATCATCAGATACACCACCCAGACACAAAGTCCCTGCATCTAACAGCCTGGACGTTGGTTGCTTAAGTATCATGCACAGGGTCTTCTTCATTTAACCAGACATCCTGATACAGAAGAGGAAGACTCCATCAGAAGGACTTACTTGCCAAAAAAGGAAGAGGTTCTCTATGTGGACAGCCCAACATTGCCTGGACCCTATGGAGACTATGATACTGAATGTCCTTGTCTACTTGGTACATTTCAAGCACTCCAACATTTCATACAGCTCTATTGAGGTCCACCTTTCACCAGTCTCAGCTTGCCATCTGTCTGTCCGGTTGTGCTCTCACATGATGGTATTGAAGTTCCCAAAGGGTTTATTATATTAACCATCAGCCAGGGAACCTGCTTCTGCCTGGAACATCAACATTGGAGCTGCCCATCATGTTGCTGTGAGGGGATGCCAGGTCTGTGGGTCCCTGGATCTCTGAGTATTTTAAGCCTCTAGAGTCAAAATGGGGTTCTCAGCCACCACTGAGAACAGCCTACTTCCGTCCTCTTTGGAACTCCCCTTCAAGTAGTTAAAGGCTGCTATCTAATCTCCCCTCACTCCTTTCTTCTGCAGACTAAATAACTCCAGTTCCCTCAGCCTCTCCTCGTAAGTCATGTGCCCAAGCCCCCTAATAATTTTCGTTACCCTCCGCTGGACTCTCTGCAATTTGTTCACATCCCTTCTGTAGTGGGGAGACCAAAACTGGACGCAGTACTCCAGGTGTGGCCTCACCAGTGCCGAATAGATCTTCCCTTGATCTGCTGGCAATGCTCTTACTAATACAGCTCAATATGCTGTTGGCCTTCTTGGCAACAAGGGCACATTGCTGACTCAAATCCAGCTTCTCATCCTCTATAATCCCCAGGTTCTTTTTACGAACGGCGCTTAGCCAGTCAGCTCCAGCCTGTAGTGGTGCCTGGGATTCTTCTTTCCTACATGTAGGACTCTGGACTTGCCTTGTTGAACCTCATCAGATTTCTTTTGGCCAATCCTCCAATTTGTCTAGGTCATTCTGGACACTATCCCTACCTCCAGCATCTCTACCTGCCCCCAGCTAGTGTCATCTGTGAATTTACTGAGGGTGCAATTCATCCCATCGTCCAGATCGATTAATAAAGATGTTGAACAAAAACTGGCCCACAGACCAACCCTTGGGACACTCCACCTGATACCAACTAGATACCAACTGCAACTAGACATCGACCTGTTGATCACTACTGTTGAGACTGACAATCTAGCTAGCTTCTATCCACCTTATAGTCCTTCATCTAGCCTATTACTTCTTTAACTTGCTGGCAAGAATACTGTGGGAGGCATATCAAAAAGATTTGCTAAGTCGCAGATATATTCACATCCACTGCTTTGCCATACCACAGAGCCAGTTTCTTATCATAGAAGGCAATCAGGTTGGTCAGGCATGCTTGCCCTTGGTGAATCCATGTTGACTGTTCCTTATCCCTCCTCTTCTCCAGGTACTTCAATGGATTCCTGAGAACCTGCTCTAATGATTTGTCACGGACTGAAGGAGGCTGACCATCTGTAGTTCCCTGGTCACTATATTTGCCTTCTTTCAATCATCCGGGACCCCCTCGGTCGCCACAAATTTTCAAGATAGTGGCCAGTGGCTCTGCAATCACATCAGACAACTCTCTCAGTACCCTTGGATCATTAGATCTGGACCCATGGACTTGTGCATGTCCAGCTTTTCTAAATAGTCCTTAATCTGTTCTTCACACTGTGGCTGCTCACCTCCTCCCATACTGTGTCGCCCAGTGCAGCAGTCGGGAGCTGACCTTGTCTGTGAAGACCGGCAAAAAAAGCACTGAGGAATTTCAGCTTTCCACATCATCTGTCACTGTTGCTCCCCTCTTTCAGTAAGGGTTCCACACTTTCCTTGACCACCTCTTGTTTGCTAACATACCTATTGTCATAAGTAGATAGGTAAGGTAAGGGTTAATTTTCCTTTACTGTAAAGGGTTTACAAAGGGAACCAGAACACCTGACAGAGGACCAATCAGGAAACAGGATTTTCAAAGTAAGGGTGGGAACCTCTGGAGGTTTTGGCTTTTTTCTGGGTCTTGTGTTTCTCCCAGCTATGAGGAAACAGCTTTCCTGCTAACATCCTATTTTTTCTAATATTCTCCTACGAAGTGTGAGTACAAAGGCAAATAGCTGCTTATATCTGCCTTGTGTTGTATTTAATGGGTGTGTTGTACTGTGCGGACTGGTTTATGGGCTATCTTTATAAAATCAGACCGTTTATTCATATTTTCTTAAAGCAGAGCCTGTATTGATTTCTTAATGCAGTATTATTGTTCTGTATTTTCTTCTTTTTTTTTTTTATAAAGTTTTTTTTTAACCTGGTTGAGGTTTTGGTTTTCTCTGGTGAGGCTACAGGAAAGGGGAGTAGAAAATCGCTTTATCATTAGCTTTACTAGATTTGAAGGCACGCCTCAGGGGGAGGGTATTCCCCTCTTTGTTTGGCCTTTCCAAGGAGCTTGAGTACTGCATGCCCAGGCTCACCCAGGGAGGGAAGCGGGGGAGCGACGCATACGATGGAGACAAGGGGGAGGAACTTGTTTTCCGTTGCGAGATAGGAGACCCAGGGGTCTGGGGTCCTGGGGGTCTTCCCCCAAGGAAGTTGGGAGTCCACGGGGGTCCCCAGGAGTATTGGGGAATTCGCAGGCTGAATAAAGCCTAATCTAATCTGGTGGTCAGCGGAAGTTAATCAACTGGTATGAGTTTGGGGGAGGTTCAAAGATAACCCAGTATGTTGCTCTAAGTCAGATTTGAGACAGACGTTTATTTACATGGAGCAGCGTATGGCGAAATACGATCCAAAAGCCACAAGCTACATTAATTTTTCTTTTTTTCTGCTATGGATTACGCAGGAAACAAGGGGTTGTTTTAAAAGTAGCCAGAGAGAAGCTTTTTTTCTGCCTGCTTTTTAGCAGCTTGCATTTAAGCAGAGTCATTAAAGGAACCATTCGACAGGTCTTCTGTTAAACAATTGGGACTTAAGTATACAACAGCCAGCACACGCACACAGGTGAATACGTGGGCCTTTTGTTTGGTTCAATTGCCTAAATCAGACAGAGCCAGTAGCAAGGCACAATCCAGTTCTAGGCAGATCTTCAAGAGGCAGAAAGCCGAGCAATCATGGGGACAACCACCAGAGGCGACCACAAGCACAAGAACCAGGACCATGACTTCCAAGGACGAAACAAACGAAACATCGCTGAACCAACATCTATGGAAAAAAACTTCATGATCTTGAAATTAAACAACAGGAGATGGAACTAAAAGAAAGGGGGAACAATCAAACTGGCAGCACAAAAAGAGAAACAAGCGCCATAGAGGCAGCCCACAGAAACAAGATTAGAACTCCAGGAGAGAAACACCACAAGAAAGGAAGAGTAGGACAAACAGAGAAGCGATGAACTGGAAGTAGAACAGGCTAAGCTCAGGGTCCCACAAATCCTACCACCGCTCCGCGCCAGTTGCTGGTTCAACCACACAGGAAATCTTCCCAACTACAGGCGAGGTGATGACACGAGACTCTTTCAGAACTTTTAAAGGCCTGTCTTGGGTACAAGATCCACAGACCAATACTGCCAGAGCTAAGGCACACCTCAGTGGACCTTGGCAGACGTGGTGGCTGAATGCCACGGGACCGAGAGGACGAGTATTAACTGTTCTAACCAGTGGCCAGATCCGAGATGGGATAACCCCGGATCACGCCCGTCCGGCGTTCAGAAACCAAATGTGAAACCGAGGTCCTTCAAACACGCCTTA
>NC_133792.1:26621943-26705024 GCF_003597395.2 Chelonoidis abingdonii
CTGAGAGAGGATGGCAGCTGGGACTTTGGGGACAGTGAGATCACTGTCGAGCGTGAGGCAGGCTCGGCCGTGCGTCTGGCAAGAATCCTTGTTCCCTTAGAGATCCATGCATTTCCCCACCCCGGGCCCTCCAGGGATACCCTTCCCTTTCTTCCTCCCCCAACATTAGGATGCACTCCAGCACCCCACTGTCACCCCTCCCTCTGTCAGGCTAGATCGGGTGAGGATTGCGGCGGGGAGGAGCTGGCTGGCTGCCTCGCATGAGGAATGCGAAAGTGTAAGAGTACCGTCAGACTTCACCGCAGCCCAGCAGATTGGGAGGGTCCGCACAACTGACGGGACAGCGCGCCAGGGAAGGCATGGTGTGAATATCAGACGGGGGCTGTGGTGGTATGCGTAAGCATTTTGGTCACACACTTGCACATAGGGAGCAAGGCACGTCGGTGAGTTGTTGCTCTGTATTAAGACGCGCCGTGAAATCGCACCGCGCGCGCACACGTCTCTCCACATCCTGGATTCCACACACTTGTTGCTGTCACCCGCAGAGGTGGGGGTAATGGAGTGCTACCATATAGAAGGAAACAGCCCCAACATATTAGGTATTGCGCCAAATATGATCGAGACATCTGAATCGGTCATCTAGTGAGGGGAGACGAGACAGTCTCTCACCGACTGGCAGTGGAGTCATCTCTCAAGGGCAGCGTGCACAGTAGGAGTACAGGACTGGCTGTGGCTTCCTAGGGTATAGCCACGGCAGAAATCTAGAGTGCGCTGTGCTACTTCACCATGCATACCACTTTTGGGCGGCAGTGATGCCAACTGGCGTGTGATTAGGTACCCGGGAAGTATTGCATGGAGCTCTCGTATCAGCGCGCACCCAAGAGGTGGTTTGGTGTCCGCATTTCCACTCTATCGTCCTGCTCTACTGTAACTGTTGATTCAGCAGATCGGGGATGAGTCTTCAAGCAGATGATAAGCGAGAGGTGCTTGTCACATTTTAGATGGACACACCACTAAAAATCATAAAATTCATCGCGCCAAAAACTGTCTTGTAACAAAATCCTGAATGCAATTCTTCAATATTTTTTAAAAATCAATTTTACATCAGCCTATAAAACAGAAAATTAAGTTGCGGGTCGTACAATTAATTTGTGACAAGTTTGGTATGAAGGAGGACGTGGGCCAATTTATGCAATCAAGAGAAACAAGAAAGGTTGACTGCACATTATCTCTATAGACCCTGGTTACTGCTTAAATATGAGCCTCCGTATAACATACTGTAATATGCTCAGACCCTTACTTGTGTAATTAAGCAGGGTCAGCGAACCTACGGCAAAACATGGCCAAAGTGGAACAAGTGAGGCTATTCTTGATGGGCATATCGAGGCAGCGCCGGGTGAGAAGCTCAGCCGCAGCTGTCCGAGCGTCTCAGCTGCTGCCGCCTCTATATGCCACCCGGGTCCAGACGCAGCCCACTCAGCACCACTGCTCATATCTGGAGACCCCAAGGAACCCCAGCCGGCAGCGGCTGAGCAGACCTGGGTCGATGAATCCTCACGACTGAGCACTTCAACCGCTGTCGGCCTGGGTCCCCAGTGAACCCCGACGTATCCTCTCGTTCCCCACCAGGAGCGCGCTTGCTGGTGTCGTGAGATCACCCACTAGAGCACTCGACCTAGGGACAACTCCTCGCGCATGAGAGGCGTGTGGCTTAGGTCGCCGTCGGGGTGATTACGGGTGACAGCGCGTGTGCTGTGTTGACCACTGCCGTGGCGTTATGTAACCACAGGGGGCTCTGTCCGCCTATCTGTTAGCTGATCAGCCGTCCCATCAACTGGGGGCTCACAGAGCTGGACGCCCGCCGACCACCCTAGGCTGACACAAGCGCTGGACCACCACACAAGCTTAAGTCTCTACCAGGCTGGGGCCTCACAGTGCTCTACACACAAGCGCCCCCACACATGTTAAGTTGGTTGGATAATGCACCTGGGAGGATATGTCCCACCGAATAGGGCGAGAGCAGTATGTTGGAACAACCACTGCAGGAATGTACAGTGGTGCGTACATCCGCCAACTAATCATGGATATAACTTAACCTTGTTTTTTTAAGGGGGGTGCTAGGACACAGTGTTCTTTAGTCACTTAGTCCCTCTGGGGCCTCGAAGTTTCGCCGAGCTGTACAGGGGGGAGAATATATAGGCAGCTGACGCACTAGCCCCACTCTCTCACCCAGCCCCGTACCCCCACGGGATGTGGTGAGGTAAACAGACTAGTGAAGATGCCAAAGAAGTTGGAGACTATTTAGACGCCTCCATCTTGCTTGGCCAGCCAGGCATACGGAATTGCTAGAGCCTCAGCAGGAATTAGGGAGCACATGGACTGGCTGTCCAGAAGTGGCAATGGAAAGGCACAAAATTCAAAAATCTCGCAGGGCTTTTAGATACTGGAGTGTCAAAGCAACATGTAAATCAATGGCTGATTTCACCAAGGAGGACTACCGACTTAGCGCCCGCACTGGGGGAGGCAAGGAAGCCTCCCGGCTTCCCATCTCACAATAGATGGAAGATCCAAAATGACATGGGCTATCTTTGCTGCCATCCAGCACCACAGCTCAAACTCTATTATCTTAGTGACTTCACAAGGCCCAGCGCGGCCGTTACCTCCGAGCACCCCAACCTAGCGTGATCCAGCTTCTCTTAACCAGATAGTACTCAGCGGACCGGTTAAAAGCATGTGTACCCAGAGTTAGGGTGCCAATCCCAGCCGGCGGAGGAGCACCCTGAGCCTGTATGTGCAGGGCACCACCCCTTTAGCTGGATTTTCCTGAAGTGTAGAACCTTTTACATTCTTCCTCCCAGTGCATTCTCCAACACTAGATTTCTTAATTACTCCCCAGTTTGCCCATCCTCGAATTCTTCCCAGATACCCTCTTGTGCTGCGCCCTGCCTGCCCCTCCACTCCCTTGCACCAGTAGCACCATGTCACATCCTTCCTCAACGCTACGTCTTTCCTCTTCCATTCTGCGCAATAGGACGTCTTTCTCCCCACCCTGTCAGATGAACAGAAACAGCCCCGGGGCAATTGAGCTTACACCTAAACTGCCAGCGTAAACTACTTTCCCGTGGAGTCATTCCTCTTAGGCAAAGAGGGTCCCACCCTCCTGCAACAACTACGGTTCCGGAGGCTGGTCCGACATGGTGCACTCCAATACCGCCCCCGGGGGCGCAAGCACCCGACAGCGATCCATAGGAGCCAACCAAGGCCTGATATGTATGATAAGAGGTCCAGAAGATCCCCCCTCTCTTTCCCAACACCAGAAGAAAGGTATACAGTCTCTAACCAAATCCCCTGTTTTCAATCATAGTGGAACTGCTAGCTAAGTCAGAGACCTATTCTTCCCGTAACCTAGTGTTGTACGTCCACTTTGTTCTTACCTTATTGCGGCTTGGCTTTAATCATTATGCTGCATCTCCTGGCGCAGCTTGTACTTCCCTTTCAGGCCGACTCCGCATGTGAATAGAGAGCCAACGACGACGACAGCCAACCAAGAATCCCACCACCCACAAAGCAACATCACGATACGGGACGAGCCTGCGTCTATGTGGCAATCGAGACTTTGAAGACTACACTTCGCTCGGTCCAGCCCCTCACGGGCGAAGGACCGAACGCAAGGCTAGTCTTAGATCAGTTTACCCCTGCGAAGAGTTGGGGATCCATCTACGACTAAAGGCAGGAGAGTGTTTCCTGCAAACCTGGGGGCAAGAACCCTCGGTTTTGAGCTAACAGTTTTGTCAATATAGCTGTTATAAATGCACCCTGATACCTAGTGTAATGTATGCCCCAGTTGATGGCTTGAGGTGAGTTTTTGGTGTGTTAAGACGGGTAGGCCACCTATGAACTAATTCTGCACAACCTCGACAAGGCCCGGATCTGGAGGCACCATAGGCGCCTTTGGTAATAATTGTGGCACTGCCAAAGGAATTGGCTGTGCACCTTAGGAGTCTTCCCAAAGGAAGTTGGGGAGTCCACAGAGGGGGTCCCCCAAGGAGTATTTGGGGAATCCAGGCTGATAAGAGCCTAATTCTTATCTGGTGGCAGCGAAGTAAAATCCAAGCTGGTAGTGAGCTTGGGGGAGGTTCAGATAAACACTCAGATGTTGAACTCTAAGTCCAGATTTGAGACAGACGTTTATTACACCTATAGAAACCCTTCTTGTTACCCTTCACATCCCCTGCTAGCTGCAACTCCAATTGTGCCTTGGCCTTCCTGATTACACCCCTGCATGCTCTAGCAATATTTTATATTTCGCCCTAGTCATCTGTCCAAATTTCCACTTCTTGTAAGTAGAGAGTTAAAGAAACCCCTCCGACAACATAGTTCCTGTTTCTCTGCCTCCTCCCCCACAGAGCCTAGCTACAGGGCTCCTCCCCTCCCCCAGGCCAAACACCTGCACCCTCTCTCACTCTAGAGCCCAGCTGCGGGCCCTCCCAACCCAGACACCTGCACCCCTCTCCCCCAGAGCCCAGCCGTGGGGCGCCCCCAGCCCAGACACTATCAACCTCAACTTCTCTAGAGCCCAGGGATCCAGAGGGAGAAATAGCCTGATGCTGGGTTGCGGGCTTCTACGGAGTTGCTTGCAGATTGCATCCTTCTTTCAGGGGTGCAGCTGCTGGGAACCCTCCAGCTCACTCCCCCTCCCCCTGGCACTGTTCCCTTTTGGTGAGCTGGGGCTCTGCCTGGTCCAGCAGCCCCTAGTGGCAGCTATCAGCTGCACAGTCCATTTTGTGGGTAGAGGGGAGGAAATTCTGCACGCACAACATTAATTTCTGCACAAATTCTGCATGTGCAATGGTACAGAATTCCCCAAGGAATACTTTCCAGGGAACGGAGGGAAAAATTCTGCCCTTTATGCGCTTGCATGGGTGCACAAAGAGGCACAGGATGCATATACAGCCTCAGTGGACACTGCTATTCAAAAGACTCTAGTCTTGCAATCAAGAGGTGCATGCACACCTATAGTGGCATCCATACTGACAACATTTTGAAGAGCCATAATTGCCATAGGGTAAGTAACCATTCTTGTCATTTGCTCCTGTCCCATTGCAAAGTGCAATGGGCCATTTCTTTTTAATGATATAAAGCTTTTCCCTTTATATACATGATCTTCAAACAGCTTACCTACAAGTGTTGGCTACTGAAGATTTTAGCACTGGCAGTGAATGTTGTTTTCATTTCTGCAGTGGGGATATGAATCCTTTGTCATAAGTTTGTTTAAATTATCACAAGTTTTAAGTCTTGTTAGGAACAAACTGTCTGCCCCAGGGAGCTTTTCATTCTGTCATGGATCTAGTAAATTTATACTCAGTTTAGTAAATTTAGATTCAGTTGGATTATTCCCACCCAGAGAGCTAATGCTTCAATCTTGTGTGCTAATTTGCATTAGTTCTTTGTGTGTTGGTTTTCATTGTGTTGTAATAATCCTGGTCTCATTTTCTCACCTTGTTTTCAGTTAAAGCACCAAGTTCTTACCTTGTTTTCTAGTATAGAGCCAGATGCAGGAGAACCTGTGCTATTAATTCAGAAATCAAAGGATTCCTTCAAATCGGCTGCTGTGTTCCAGATTTAAGTTCACACCATGACAGATGATTCTAGTTCTGCTCGTCGGCTCAGGAGCTCTCAATCTGGTAGCGGAATTGCATAACTTAAGCAGAATTCATAGGCATCTTTTCCTTCCTAGCATACTTCCATTCATCTCCAAACTAGATTGGAGAGAGTTGCGTCTTCTGTATGTGCAGATATGACATTTATTCTTTTTGGGAATGTTAGTTCCGTTCTTTATTTTAACTTGCTATTTCCCTGGCTCTTCCCCCAACCTGACAGGGAAGGACTCTCGTCTCCTTGTCTTCAGGATGAGCGCTGTACAAAATGGCATAGAAGCAAAGCAGATGGCAAAGAGCAAATATGACTGCAGAGAAAATAAACTTGAGAAAACAAAAGGTGATTTGACTCTCATTTATCAAAAGACCCAATTAAAGCATTGGACCAGAAGCTGCCAAAGGTCCTATTGGCTCCCCTGTAGATGTTGCAGGAACTGACCCTTAGTTATTCTCCTCTGGAAGAGTGGATTGAAATCCTGTGTTAGACTGTATGTGAAAATAAATTTGAACTAATCCCAATTCCCATTTGTGCGCTTCACAAAAATACTACATGACTTGGTAGTTTTTACCAGGGAGAAGTTCTGAAGCAGGATAGATATATTACAAGCAGGACTGAAGGACTCTGGCAGAAGTATGTATGGAGGCACACGACTGGAAAAATAGGGCAGTGCTGCAGGTCAGACTTGGTGCATTGGTGGAATTGTATGAGTTCCTAGTACATGAAAAAGCAGGGGAGTTGCATCTTATTGTTGAGATGTATTGAAAAAGCTGAAAGCATTTCTAGATGGGGAGCAACAGAATTTTATGGGATAGAATTGAGATGCATACTACCCCGGCACAAGCCTGTGCATTTAGTCATTCACTTCCATAAGAAATTATTCATTTGCAATTTTAGAGAGTGAAAAAATAATTAGGTTTCACTTCACAAGGAACTGTGTGGAGTTCATGGGTGTGTTCCTTGAAGGGAATGTTAATATGTGCATTATCTCCTTAGGCTGCCATTTGTATGCCATTAATACTCACCACAGCAGTGAACTGAGGATTGTTGTGGCTATTAGGAACAAACTTCTTCTCATCACAAAGAAATACAATCAAGGCAACGATTTAACCAGTTTCTGTTTGATGTCACCACTGTCTGAATCACCAGTGGAGGAATTCCAGTACATCAGGGTATGCTTGAGACAAATCACTAAAAATACCTTCTCTCACACTTGGTAGGGCTGACACATGGTTCAGGAGGGGCAACACATCTTGCCTTTCTAAACCCCAGGATTGGTTCAAGTGAGAGTCCCAACAGTGGTGATGGGAAATCCCATTACAGATACTTAAACAAAAATCCTCCACTTTTTTTAACTGGATTCTTGTTCATCAATGAAACATATCTGTGTACAGCCTGTCTGCCCTCTAGCACAGCTCACTGGGCACCACCTGTAGTACAAACTATTTCCAGTGAGAATATGAAAAGTAGAAAAATTCCTTTAATTTCCATCTTAATGTAATGTCATTTACATTACAGGAGATTTGTCTCTCTGACCCTCCAGTGATCATGACTCTGGTGGATGGACCTACTGGAGACAATGACAATACGATCTGTGTAGCATATCGGCATCAGTTTGATATAGTTAACGAAAGTACTGGGGAGTCCTACAGGTTACATCATGTTGAAGCAAGCAGGGTAAGTTCTCAGCATTAGAATAGACTTTGCTAGTGTAACCACACCTAGCACCATAAAAATTGATATAGCTATCCTTGAGGCCACAGTGACTTCTACCACCTTCCTTAGAGCACCAGTTTGAGAGGATCTAAGCTTTTTTTGCTTTTAATTTAGTTTTCAAGCTATTATGTCTGATCCCACTCTGCCTGAGAACTGAGTTCTTTCTAGGGTATCTAATGGTGTTTGTCCCCAGGCAATCATAAAGTAAGACATCTCTGACTGGTACTCCTAGACGTATCACCAGGTGGGCAAAAGCCTTACATCTCAGAGTCTGGAGTATCACCTTCAGCATAGCTGTAAAGCCTTTTCTTTTCTTCCTAGCTCAAAGGCTTTTCTCTCTTTTAGTACAGGGTGAGAGAGAGAGAGAATGTGTGTGTGTGGAAACTACCCTTTGTTAGCCATCAATTTCAAATTAAAATGTGCATAAACCAAGACTGAACCAGCTTTCCTTGCCTTCTCAGGTATGAGGAATAAGCTCCCTCCTGTTCGATTGCCTTTTCCAGTCTTGCATATTCCTCCTGAAGGCCTTTTGTATTCCCCTTAAGGTCTATTTTTAACATAGGTTAATGACCGGTGAGACCTCATCTGGAATATTGCATGCGGTTTTAGTCTCCTATGTTTAAGAAGGATGATTTACAAGTGGAACAGGTGCAAATTAGAGTTTCTAGGATGATCAGAGGAATGGAAAAGCTACATTATGCGAGAAAACTGAAGCAGCTTTTCTTGTTTAGCGTAACCAAACAAAGGCTGTGAGGGGAGATATGATTGCTCTCTACAAATACCTCAGAGGGATACAAACCAGAGCGGGAATCGAGTTAAATAAATTTAAGTTAAGCACCACTGTTGTCACAACAACAAATAGATATAAACTGACCATCAACGAATTTAGGCTTGAAATTAGATGAAGATTTGTAACCATCAGAGGGGAGAAGTTCTGGAACAGTCTTCCAAGGGGAGCAATGAGAGCAAAACAACCTAACTTGTTTTAAGACTGAGCTTGATAAGTTTATGGAGGGAATGGTATGATGTGACTGCCTATAATGGGATGTGGCCCATCTGTGACAGCTAGTAGCAAATATCCCCAATGGCCAGAGATGGGGCACTAGATGGGGAGGGCCTGGTAGGTCTTGCTCACATGCTCAGGATCCAGCTGATTGCCATATTTGAGGTTGAGAAGGAATTTCCCCCCCAAGTCAGATTGGCAGAGACCCTGGGTTTTTTTGGCTTTCTCTGCAGCATGGAGCACAGTCACTTTCTGATTTAAACTAGAGCAAATATTGGATTCTCTGTAACTTGAAATCTTTTAAATCATGATTTGATGACTTCAGTAACTCAGTCAGAGGTTATTACAGGAGTGGGTGGGTGAGGTTCTTTGTTCTGCGAAGGCCAGGAATGCAGGCTAGATCAGGGGTGGGCAAACTTTTTGGTCCAAGGGCCTCATCTGGGTATGGACATTCTATGGCGGGCCATGAATGCTCACAAAATTGGAGGTTGGGGTGCTGGAGGGGGTGAGGGCTCTGGCTGGGGGTGTGAGCTCTGGGGTGCTATTCTAGTGAGCTGTGGCCAGTTGTGAACACTTCTAATACTTTCTCACTGCCAGAGGACTCCAGCTTTCTACAGCTATATAAAAGACTGCGCCTCTGCCATGCTGCCTGCAAAACAAAACACCCGCACAACTCATTAGGCAGAAGAATCCTGTTCAGCAATAGGCTGGGGGTGTGAGCTCTGGGGTGGGGCAGGGGGTTGGGGAGAGGGCTCCAGATGGGGGTGTGGGCTCTGGGGTGGGGCTGGGGATGAGGATGCAGGAGATTGCTGAGGGCGGGAGGGGGATCAGGGCTTGGGCAGGGAGTTGGGGCACAGGAGAGGGTCAGGGGTACAGGATCCAGGCTGCACTTACCTCAAGCAGCTCCCAGAAGCAGTGGCATGTCTCCCCTCCGTCTCCTATGCGGAGGCGAGGCCAGGGGGCTCTGCATACTGCCCTGTCCGCAGGCACCGCCCCTGCAGCTCCCATTGGCTGCAGTTCCAAGCCAATGGGAGCTGCGGGGGCAGTGCTTGGGGCAGGGGCAACGTGCGGAGCCCCCTGGATCCCCTTACTTGTAGGCGCTGGAGAGGGGACATGCCACTCTTTCCAGGATCCGTGCAGAGGAGGGCAAGCTCTGGACCTCGCTCCCTGACGGGAGCTCAAGGACCAAATTAAAATGTCTGGAGGGCCGGATGCGGTTCCTGAGCCAGAGTTTGCCCACCCCTGGGCTAGATGATCACGATGGTCCCTTCTGGCTTTTAAGTCCGAGTGTGTGAGAGCTAACAGTAATTTCTCACAACAGAGCATCTGTTACTCAGTTTCAGGACGCCCTCCTTCTTACTCAGATGTTGGGTAAACAGAAAATATGGTTTTCTCCTCCTTCCTCAATAGGCAACAGTCCATGGATGTAGAAAACATATAGAATTTATACAGTTGCTTTTGTAAGGTTAGTACCTCACTCCTCCTATTGTCATATGGAACTATCTGCCACAGTTTTGTCTTTTTCAAAGTCGTCATGAATTGTTTTTCTGTCAAGATTCAGTGCCCCCAATAAGGCATTTTGCTATTAGATTGTAGTAGCTGCAACTCAATGTACAGCACTTGAAAAGTAATGAAAGCAGGTAGTATCAGCACTAATGTTATGGAGCAGTGGTTCCCAACCAGGGGTACAAGTACCCCTGGGAAAGCAGAGGTCTGCCTGGAGGTATATGAACTCATCTAGACATTTGCCTAGTTTTATAACAGGCTATATAAGAAGCACTAGCAAAGTCAGTACAAACTAAATTTTCATGCAGACAATAACTTTGTTATACTACTCTATATATTATACACTGAAATGTAAGTACAATATTTTTATTAGTTGATTTATTTTATAATTATATGGTAAAAATACGAAAGCAATTTTTCAGTAAGTGCGTGCTTTGACTCTTCTGTATTTTTATGTCTGATTTTTGTAAGCAAGTAGTTTTTAAGTGAGGTGAAACTTGGGGGTATGCAAGACAAATCAGGCTTTGGAAAGGGGTACATTAGTGTGCAAAGGTTGCGAGCCACTGTTATGGAGTATTATGAAAGTGATACAATTTGAAAAAACAAACCTGAGCACTTATCAGAGCTTTTGTGCCTTTTCATGAAGTTTTAAATATCAACCACAACTGCCTAAAACTACTTCATACATTCTTGGAGTATTGTGTGAGAATTTCTTAATAACTTGAGCTCACGAAATGCCTTTTAGTCTTATCTAAGAAATCACTCCCCAATGCAGTACTGAAATGGGGAAACAAGCAGAATTAGCACTGTATTTCCAGTGGCCAAAATGTTCTAACCTGGTTGCCTGAAGTTAGACGTCTAAATAAATGCCAATTTTTCAGAAGTTTTTAATACCCACAGTTCCTATTGATTTCTGTCCGAGCTTGGGATGGTCAGTATCTCTGAAAATCAAGCCATTTTTATTTGTGTCTAAATATGGATTTAGGTGTCTGGCTTTAGATACCCATGTTTGAATATTTTGAGCAGTCTGTTTATGCTGATAGTCTTCTTCAAAATGCAGATAGATAAATTCTCCTCTCTTCTGATGGTTCTTGGTTTTATTTAATTTACTTTTTGTTCTCTTTTTTACCTTTTATATTTTTTTGCGTGAATTTAGTGATGATAAAAGGGATCAGGTTTGACAGCCTTGGAGACTGAGCAGGTATTGCATGGATAGTTGCAGTGCAAACTTCCCTGTGTGGCCTTGCCAATTTTCCTCAATACTGATCTGAAAAATCTACTTCTAGGGATGAGTGTGGTCTCTGTCAACAATTTAAACCAAGGTCTCGTAAGGACATTGGACTGAGACAAAAAATCATCCTGATGGCGGCAGCCCGTCAAACTTCCCTTGACCTGCACTAGGAATCACCTAGAAGGTTTGAATCTTCCCCACAGTCCTCAATGTCCGGGGACTATGGGTTGAAGAAATCAGCCGCAGATCCCTCATGAAAGGTATCTAAAAAGAGATATGTGAGCCTCTAGCTAGCCGAAAAGTATCACCGGCACACTCGGAATCGTTGGTACTAAGACCATTCAAGCACAGTACCCATAGCTCACAAGGATCTAGAACGGCAGGTACCACTGATGCACACCGATGGATGAGGACAGGAACAGGGTGCACACCATTAAGACGATTCTTCTGGTATAAGTGGTACCTTTGGCACTGTCAACTGTGAGCCACCCAGCACCAGAACACTCAGTACAGGCAAGATCCCCAACTCCCTCCTTATCAGCACCAGGTCAGTCAGGACTGCAAGAGTTCCAGCATTCAAGAGAACTCAGGGTATCTGAAATACAAGAATTTCCCCTTCTCGGCACTGGGACTCCAGTACCGAGTCTCCTCCAGATACTGGAATCTTTGGCACCATGCCACGCACCTCCACTTCCTAGTGGTGACTCAGACAGTGAGCCAGAGGAGGTCATCTCTCACCACTCTTCTTATGCTCCATATAGTGTCCGTTATAAGAGGCTTCTCAGTCATATCCTAAACCTACTCCACCACCACCATGGTACGGCCAGCCATGGGCACCTCCACTAGGCTCTGTCCTACCTTCCCAGTGGCCTTACTGGTATCCCTGGGTGGCATATAGACCTCACACCTTTTAGACTTCCAGCTTGACTTACTGTGAGCCTCTGAGACATTCTCCCTCGGCCACAGCATCCAGAACCTCTGAGCCTCCAAAGGAGATCATGAAGGAAGAGGAGGGCAGATTTGAGGAGGAAGTTACATCAAGAACCAACATCTCCTTCTCCTCTCCAGACGAGGCAGTGATGCCCACCAACAATTTCTGGTTTTCCCAGGATTTAGCTAAAAGAGTAGCAGATATGCTGCGGATACCCCTGGAGGAGGTAAAAAATACCCATCACAAGTTCCTTGACATTTTACACTTTCCTCATCCTCTAAAGGAGACTCTTCTGGACCCGGCCAAGACTATCTAGCAAATCCCATCATCAGTGATGCCTACTTGTAAAAAGACTGATAAAAAAAATTACATCTTGACTTGGGAAAAAAAATTCATTTTTTCTCACGCTCCCCCTAATTCCATTGTTGTCAATGTGGTAAAATCTTGGGCCCACCAGCACCAAATGAGATGCACTCCTCATGACAAGGATTGGAAATGCTAGACCTCTTCAGAAGAAAGGCCTACTCCTCTGCCAAATTGCAATTTAGAATAGCAGATTATCAAGTTTTAAAAGCTAAATATGACAATGTCAATTATACAAAGCTCAACACTTTTATTGATCAGCTCCCAGAGTTACACTGTGACCAGTTCGAGCTGTTATCCATGAGGGACAACTAGTGGCCAAAACAGTGCTCCAATCAGCCTCAATGAAGCTGACACAACTGTCCATCTCCATTGTGGTGGGTATGTGGCAAGCATCCTGGTTATACCTATCTGGCTTCCCTAAGGAAGTGCCGATGACTGTAGAAGACCTTTCCTTTGAAAGCACCACATCAGTCGGTGAAAAGACGGATGTGTCCCTCCATATCCTTAAAGATTCCAAGGCCACTCTTTGCTCGTTAGTGGTCTATGCTCCTGAACAAGAGAAGGTTTAATCCACAACCTCAACATAAATCCCACACTTCACAATTCCAAACCCAGTGTTTCTGAGTCTCAGAAAGAAATCCAGTTTTTCCAACATCCTGCCTCATCCCACTTCAGACACCCTTTTCACAAGAGTTTACTCAGACAAAAAACAGATCTCCTCTGGTTAGAAGCCATAAAACCAGTACCTCAACATCTGCGAGCCAAAGGTTTGAGATGATTTCTCAGATTTACCCTGGGCAAGGACCACTCCCAATACAGAGTAGTTCCCTTTGGCCTCTCCTCAGCACCAAGAGTATTCTCCAAGGTCCTCTCCATATTAGTGGGTCACCTACGCTCCCAGGGGATCATGATCTACCACTATCTGGATAATTGTCTCCTCAGAGCCTGCTCCTTCAACAAGGTCCACCAAGTTACCAAAACCTCAGTAGACTTGTTCATGGAACTGAGACTACAGATCAATGTTCAAAAATCTATCTTCACCCTTGTACAGCCCCTACATTTCATAGGAGCTGACCTTGATTTGTTACAGGCCAAAGCACTCCTAGCACAGCACAGGTTCCACACCTTGGCCACGCTCATAGAGACAGTACAAAACAGCCCTCAAATATCAGCCAGACACTGCCTCCAATTCTTGGGGAATGTGGCCCAGCAGTGATGCTTCATGCTGGACTTCACATGTTGTGCCTCCAGATATGGTTCATCTTAGTCTATAGATTGAAGAGAAACAGATTAGACAAACCTTTGTCACTATTCACCAAGGTCAAAAACTCCCTGGGTTGGTAGAAAAATCAAGCAAATGATTGCAGGGGATCCTCTTTTCACCATCATTCCTTGTCACCACTGATACATCCCTCATAGAATGAGGCGCACATCTAAATGACCTTACAACACAAGGCAAATGGTCATCCACGGAGATGTCCATCCACATCAGCTTCCTCAAGCTCAGGGTGGTCAGGAATGCCTGCACCCATTTTCTCCCACTGATCAAGGGAACGTACACAAGAGTCTTAACAGACAACATAGCATTATGCACTACATAAATTGTCAGGGAGAAGCCAGGTTGCCCTCCCTTTGTGCAGAAGCACTAAAGTTATGGAACTGGTGCATTTCCCACAACATCACATTATCAGCGGCCTACCTTCCAGGAGTACAAAAGTCTAATTCACAAATTGCCACACAATCACAAGTGGGAGATAAATCCAGCAGTTCTTCAGGACCTCTTCAGGCAGTGGGAGACACCGTCCATGGACTTATTTGCTATTTACCTGAACAAGAAATGTCCATGCTACTGCTCCAGCACAGAGATAGGGCAAAATTTATTGGGCGACACACTCCATCTTCTGTGTGACAGGGACCTTCTCTATGCCTTTCCCCCATTTCCCCTGCTGTCAAAAGTCCTATTAAAAATAAAAAGAGGAGCGCACATTATACTGACTGCTCCCATTTAATTGAGACAGACTTAGTACCCTTACCTGACACAAATGGCGACGTCCCCACCAATCTCTCTCCAACCCACGCCATACCCAGAACGAAGGACGCATGCTGCATCCCAGTTTGAAGATACTCCACCTCAAGGCTTGCCTCTTTATGGTTCCAGTGAATAGAAGGGTCCTGCTCAGGAGGTACAGGAAGTGTTACTACATGGTAGAAAATCCACTACATGTCATACTTACCTGCAGGAGTGGTTTCAGGTTTGGTGTAATTCCCAACAAATTTCCCTGACATCCACTACTTTTCCAGTGGTCCTAGACCATGTACTGACTCTCAAAAAATTAGGATTATCTCTCATTTCGCTCAAAATTCACCTTGCAGCTATAGCAGCCTTCCATCGTTAACTAGAGGGATACTCAGTGCTCTCACCCAACCACAAAATTGATTTCTCAGGGATATAGTAAAACTTTTCCCTCAACCCAGACATCCCACCCCAGCATAGGACCTAAACCTAGTACTGAAAAGCCTGACTAGACGTCTCTTTGAATGCATGGCTACTTGGTCACTCACATCCCATCGATGAAGACAGCCTTCCTGGTGGTGATCACCTCAGCAAGGAGGATAGGGGAAATGGCAGCACAGATAGCACCCTGCCCCTCAACTCACAATATTGTTTTGAGACAAGTCACTTTCATACTGCACCTGAAATTCATCACTAAAGTGACTTCCCCCTTTCATATAAACCTACTGCTTCACTCCCCAAGCTTTTACCCCAAGCCTCACCATGATAACAGGGAGGCTATACTGCACACACTAGCCATTAGGAGAGCCTTGGCTTTGTACCTGGATAGGACAAAGGCTTTTAGGAAATCTGTGCTCTTCCTTTCTATTGTAGAGAGATCTAAAGGCTCAGCGCTTTCAGCCCAGAGACTCTCCAGATGGACATGGAATTGTATTAAACAGTGCTATCAGGTTTGCAACATAACACCTCCGTCCAGTATTCATGCTCACTCCTGAAGTCGGTCTCTTCCTCCATCGCCTTCCTCAAGAATGTCCCTATGTCAGAAATCTGTATAGCAGCAACTTGAGTGTCTGCTTATACCTTCACAGAACATTATGCAGTTACCAGAGACTCCGCTTCCGATACCATCTTCAGTTCCACAATATTGTCTATAACTGATTTGACTTTGAAGCCCCAGTCCTCCAGTAAGAATACTGCTTGGGAGTCCCTTACAGTGGGACCACTTATAGAGGACATAGCTCAGAGAAGAAGAGGAAGTTATCATGTGCAGTAATGATAGTTCTTCAAGATATGTGTTCCTAAGGGGGCTTCACAACCCACCCTCCTCCGCTCTACTTTGAAGTTCTTGCCAAGGACTCCACAGTAGAGAGAGAACTGAGGGGGTTTCACCCATGCGCTCTGGTTAACCTCGTGGCGGTGCACAACGAGGATAGTGCATGTTGGACACTATTACCAACGTTCTCTGATCCACAGCACAGGGACACAAGTGCACGTACAGTGAAGCACAAGTGCACGTACAGTGAAGCACCCATAGGGAGACATATCTCAAAGAATCATCATTACTGCACAAGGTGAGTAACTTCCTCTTTCCAGGTCCCATTATCAACTGCCTGAGCTGTAGAGACCCACTAAACAAGGATATAAATGTCCAGTACGGTCTCTTCTGAGGTTGGTTGACTAGAGGATAGCTGAGGAGACACTGCTCATGAAGCTGATCTTTTTTAACAATCTTAAAATCTTTTTCATTAATCTAGTAGTATGATCTGGAGAGTGTCTGTCTAGTATAATCTAGTGCAGTGGTTCTCAAACTGTGTGTCGGTTCCCCAAAGGAGGTCACGACCCCCTTTGACTGGGGTCACCAAGGCTGGCTTAGACTTGCTGGGGCCCAGGGCTGATGCCCAAGCCTCACTACTGAGGGCCAAAGCCCACGGGCTTCAGCCCTGGGCAGCAGGACTCAGGTTGCAGGCCCCCAGCCTGAGGGTGAAGCCTTTGAGCTTCATCTTTGGCCCCCCAGCTAAGAGTGGTGGGACTTAGGCTTTGGCGGGCTCAGGGTTCAGTCCCCTGTCCTGGGGTTGTGAAGTAATTTTTGTTGTCAGAAGGGGGTCGTGGTGCAATGAAGTTTGAGAACCCCTGATCTAGTGCATCAAAGGAGTTCATACCATGCCCCTTACCATACTGATTCCAGTCCAGTATCCATTATAACTAGTTTATAGTTTTGATTGTGCTACTTACAGAATTTCGTGATTATTTATTACATACTGCATACCAGCAATAATTCAATTTTTTTTTGTATAATCTAAGCAGATAAAATCTCTTATTGTAAAGAATTTTTATCTATTTAAATTTTTACAATTATGCATAATTATGGGTTTAAAGCATTTTTGGTTATCAATTTAAATATTCTCAGTTGCAGGAAATTATGAGGGTCAGAGAATTATTTAATGTCAGTAGATGTTAAGATTCAAAAAGATAAAGCTTTATAAACCACTAAAACACGAATTTTATATTTTTCCTAGTGCTGTCGATTAATCGCAGTTAACTCACTCAACTAATTAAAAAATCACGACTAATTGCAGTTTTAATTGCACTGTTAAAATGTAGAAAAACAATTGAAGTTTATTAAATATTTTGGATGTTTTTCTACATGTTCAAATATATTGGCTTCAATTATAACACAGAATGCAAAGCGTACAGTACTCACTTGATACTATTTTTATAACAAATATTTGCAATGAAAGAATCATAAACAAAAGAAATCATATTTTTCAATTCACCTCATACAAGTACCGTAGTGTAATCCCTTGATCGTGAAAGTGCAACTTGCAAATGTAGATTTTTTTTTTTGTTACATAACTGCACTCAAAAACAAAATAGTGTAAAACTTAAGAGTCTACAAGTTCATTCAATCCTATTTCTTGTTCAGCCAATCGCTAAGAGAAACAAGTTAGTTTACATTTATGGGAGATAATGCTGCCTGCTTCTTATTTACAATGTCACCTGAAATTGAGAACAGATTTTTGCATGGCACTTATGTAGCTGGCATTGTAAGGTATTTACATGCTAGATATACTAAACATTCATATGCCCCTTCATGCTTAGACCACCATTCCAGAGGACCTGCTTCCATGCTGATGACACTTGTTAAAGAAATAATGCATTAATTAAATTTGTGACTGAACTCCTTGGGGGAGAATTGATATAGCAGTTTCGGATAATGACTCAGCACGTTGTTCCTTTTAAGAACACTTTTACTGCAGATTTGTTAAAACGCAAAGAAGGTACCAATGTGAGATTTCTAAAGATAGCTACAGCACTTGACACAAGATTTAAGAATCTGAAGTGCCTTCCAAAATCTGAGAGGGACGAGGTATGGAGCATGATTTCAGAAGTCTTAACAGAGCAACACTCCAGTGCAGAAACTACAAAACCTGAACCACCAAAAAGGAAAATCAACCTTCTGCTGATGGCATCTGACTCATGATGAAAATGAACATACATTGATCTGCACTGCTTTGGATCGTTACTGAGTAGAACCCATCATCAGCATGGACCCATGTCCTCTGGAATGTTGGTTGAATCATGAAGGGACATATGAATCTTTAGCGCATCTGGCATGTAAATATCTTGCAACGTCAGCTACAACAGTGTCATGTGAATGCCTGTTCTCACTTTCAGGTGACATCGTAAACAAAAAGTGGGCAGCATTAGCTCCTACAAATGTAAACAAACTTGTTGTCTGAGCGATTGGCTGAACAAGAAGTAGGACTGAGTGAACTTGTAAGTTGTAAAGTTTTACATTGTTTTATTTTTGAATGCAGTTTTTTTTACATAATTTTACATTTGTAAGTTGAACTTTCATGATAGAGATTGCACTGTAAAAATAAAAAATATTTTTCAATTCACTTAATACAAGTACCATAGTGCAAATATTTATAATAAAAAATATAAAGTGAGCACCGTACACTTTGTATTCTGTATTGTAATTGAAATCAATATATTTGAAAATGTGGAAAATATCCAAAAATATTTATATAATTGGTATTCTATTGTTGTTTAACAGCACGATTAATTTTTTTTATCGCTTGACAGCCCTAATTTTTAAATGTGAAGCTGACAAAGTAAATAGCCTTAAATCAAAAGATCATATCTATATTTATTATTCATTCTCTAGTCCATTTATAAGAAGCCTAATTCAAAAATCTAAATCACCAGATTTTGACTGTAGTAAGTTCTTGAGCAAAGTTTTCTTACTTTGCCTGTCTGTAAATTTCATTTATCTATGGAAATATATTTTCATTCATTTGTGTGCATGCAATTAAAAAACATTTACCAACAAAAATCTAATCCTTCTAAACCTATTTATGGGCATTCCAGATACTGAATTTAGTTGCAAAGAATCAGTTGAGGGTTGCAGTCTAAGAATTTCTGATGACCATACTTTATAAAAATTTCCACTTTCTCCAATGTCCATTTTCTCTTATTCCAATAATTCTCAGTTCTTAATTGTAGTCCTATTTTCCAGGGTATCGAAATCTGTTCAGCAATGCTTTATTGTCATATAGGAATTCATTAAACCTGGAACAACTGCCAGATTGGTCTCATTCATGTTTTTAAATTCTAAGATTCCTGAGAGGGAAGATATCTGTGCTTATGGTCTTCCCAGCCTCCCAGTCACGGTGTGCAACGTTGGGTTTTTTTGTTTGATGTTTTACAAAGTTTCCTTTTAGAGCTGACATTTTTAGCACTGCATGGTGGCTCAGCCAGATCTGCTGAAATACAGCCTATTTATTCCTTGAATTCTGGTCCCTATGTGTATTCACTGTTGGTACACATGCTCCATATGCCTGAAACTGGATATTCCTAGCAAGTAGCATCCATTGGTCAATGCCTCTGCAGTTGCTTTCCTCGTGGTCCATACCGAAGATACAAGAGGTGATGCAGACTGATGCCTCTCCAGGTCCTTTTTTACCATCACATGACCTAAGTAGGAATCCTCCAGTGTCCAGAACTGATCCTCATTGGCATTCTTTTCTGTAAATATTTAAAAGTTTTATGTTGTTAGTTATCATGAGATGTGTAATTTTTAAGTTAGACTCTCCATCCTGAGAAATCCTTTGTCAGTGCAGGACCTAGATCAGGGGTAGGCAACCTATGGAACGGGTGCAGAAGGCAGCACGCGAGCTGATTTTCAGTGGCACTCACACTGCCCGGGTTCTGGCCACCGGTCGGGGGAGCTCTGCATTTTAATTTAATTTTAAATGAAACTTAAACATTTTTAAAACCTTATTTACGTTACATACAACAATAGTTTAGTTATATATTATAGACTTATAGAAAGAGACCTTCTAAAAACATTGAAATGTATTACTGGCATGCAAAAACCTTAAATTAGAGTGAATAAATAAAGACTCGGTACACTGCTCTGAAAGGTTGCCGACCCCTGACCTAGGTTATAACCAGGCTCCCAGGCTTTAAGAATTGCCTTTCCTTCCCCCACTCCTTTTTGATCAGCGACAACCACCAGTGCTGCCTCTACTGCCTAAAGAAGCATATATCTCCACTAAGTGCAGTGTCTGCTGCTCTTTCCTCAGATAAACATGGCAGGCACAAGAATGCCAACTTCAGAAGCACCTAATGGATCAGATCCAGGCAAGGTGATCCATCCCTTCTTCCATTCCTTGTAGGCATTCTGCTTTCCCTTAATAATCTATTTGAGATGCTTGTTCATCCATTTTGGTCTGCAGCCCTTCCCTACAGTGTTTTCGCCTTTGCTTGGGATTCAGGATCCAGATAATTTCTGCAACTTTGACTTAAAGCAATTCCAAGCCTCCCTCCACATTCAGATCCTTGAGTTCTTTAGTCCAGTTCACTTCTGCAACTAATTCCCTATTTTTTTTAATGTTTGCCCTTTTGCAGTCAAAGCCCTAGTTGCAGACCTATTTTTGTTTATTCTTCCTTTTAGTAAAAACTGCATTAACTCATGATCACTCAAACCAGGGTTGGCCTAGTAGTATTTATTTCATTAAAAATATTAAAGCGATCTTTATAAATATCCGAATAGGATCATGGGAGTCCATCCTCCAGCAGGGCTGCTGTACAGACCTCAGACAGGCAACACAGACACACAGCTGTATGGAAGAGCTGGGGTGGTACAGCTGCACCAGAGGAGCTGCCGGCATGGGGCTGCCTGGCAGCCCCACATTCTGCTCTTCCTTTGTCTTTCTGGTATACCGTACTGGCTATAAATAGCTTACTGGTACAGCATACCGAACTATACCACTCTACTTGCATCACTGCTGCCCCATCTCCTAGCATCCTTGGGAGTCTCTGTCACTATAGAGGAGTCCACTCTAACTCCCACTCAGACTATAGATATAATAGAAGTGACCTTCAACTCAGTTAGGGCAAAGGCTTATTTTCCTTATGCACACCCTAGGCAGCCTGATAGATCAGGTTATGCACAACTCTTGGCCATTGGTCCAGATGCCATTTGCCAGATTCCACCTCCACTGCCTGCAGCCTTGGCTTCGAGCAGTATATTTACCGAACAAACACAGCATGAATTCTTAGTGACAGCCCTCATCAAGATAAGGACCTTTCTGACCAGGTATAAAGAACTGGCACAAGTGTGCATGTGCGTTCCTTTCCTATACCCCACACCCCATAGAACAATAATCTCAGATGGCTCTTTATTAGAGTGGGGGGCTCACATAGATGGTTACATAGCATAGGACATTTGGACGCCTTTGGAAACCAGGATATATGTAAACTTGCAGGAACTCAGGCAGTCTAAGAAGCATGCAGGCCATTAATCCAGTCTCACAATGTTCTTACAACATCAGACACTATGACAACTGTATTGTACATAAACAAACGGAGGAGCAAGATCTGTTCTCTTGTGTGTAGAAGCGGTCACCTGGTGTATCTCCCAGGAACTCAGAATTCACTGGCAGACAGCCTCAGCAGGTACTTTGCCACTGTCCATGAGTAGAAATTGCACAGTTCAGAGGTGAACAGCATCTTCACTCAGTGGGAAACCCCTATCCAAGACCCATTTGCCTCTCAGACAAACAGGAAGTGCAACATATACTGTTCTCCGAGTGACTGCACATGTGCATTGCACTGTAGGTGTGTATGTGCCTTGAGCACAGTCACCAGAAATTTTTCAGAGGTACCTGTTGAGATGGCTCAAGCACTCTCTGGTGCTGTGTATGCTGGTAGAGAGTGCCCAGCCGTACCTGCACCCCCCTCCATTCTTTCTTACCACCTGGACAAGTTGCTGGAACTGTTCTCCTTGCTTTGGCAAGTTCAGTGGTATTCCTTTTCCTATAATTATATATAGTTTGGTTAGTTGTAAGTGGTTTTTGTCAGTGTAGTTTGTGTATCTCAATTAGGTGGCGGAGTTTGGTCTGTTATGCAGTGCTGAGGCATGCCTCAGTTACAAGACTTCAAGCCTTGTACCTCCTGCAACTAGGCTATGCCCCTGAGCGACCCGCACTGTAGATGCCTGAAGTGCATGAAAGAGGCTCATATTGGGGACCGCTGCCAGATT
Organism: Chelonoidis abingdonii; assembly: GCF_003597395.2. Taxonomy (NCBI): domain Eukaryota; kingdom Metazoa; phylum Chordata; order Testudines; family Testudinidae; genus Chelonoidis; species Chelonoidis abingdonii. Next base: position 26,643,918 of record NC_133792.1, read on the forward strand.
TGCAGGGACTTTAAGCCTTGCATGAAGAAGGCCAGGCTGAAGTATTTACTCTTGGAGGAGCCACTGAGACCTTCCTCTGAGGCGAGCCAGACGGACTCAGCACTGAGTACATTGGTTTTGGTAAGGACTCTGCCATGCAAAAGTCCTGGCACTGTTTACCATCACCAGGGCCAAGGAAAAGGCACAAGAAGCAGCCAAATGAGGGGGGACAATCTCTGGCACTGAAGACGGCCAGGCATAGGGATCAGAGTAGAGTGCGACCTAAGCCAGGCCACTCGTCTGCCTCAGTACCACAGCGGTCAGCACCATTGACCTCTGGCTCTTATGAAAGACTGTTGCCTCTGGTACTGGATGAGCTGTCTATTTCAGGAGTGCAGTGTGGTACTTGCACTATTGCAGTGCCCTCCACACTGGAGGCGTTTGCCACTGCCAGAGACCGGCTATTGCTGTCACAGCTAGTATCTCTGGCAGTGCAGGAGTTGTCAGTATTGGTGCTGGCAGGCAAGAGGGAACCTGTTGTTCCCAGTGATCGTCTGGTATGAGGCCCAGCAGTACCGTCTAAGGCAAAACCAACAATGCTGGTCTTGACACAGGCTTCTCCACCTCGGCACTGGTCTCCAGCACCAGTGGAAACTGCACTTCCATGGTCACCAGATAGACTCATCATATTCTGAGTTGGAGGTCAGGTTGTACTCCTTCTGTTCCATGAGTCACTCCCGCCACTCTCCCAAACACTTCTACCCTGCACACGGGTGCCATCATGTATGTATGTATCCTGGAGGTCACTGGGCACCTATGCCGATGTAGTGGCCCTATTGGAACCCATGGGTTTCCCCCAATTCAGGATTCCTGTTCAAGACACTCCTGTTTGTGTCTCTGAAAGAAGAACACCATTGCCTCACTGGGCAACACCTGATCTGGACTCCAGTGCCAAATTTCAGGACCCGGTTCTGTGGGATCCTGCTGACCCAGAAAGGAAGGGTATTCTCAGTTAGTGCTAGCCTCCTCCTCCTCCCCTACAAAGCTGTCAGGAATGAGCATGTCACCTCCCCAGGATAAGTATAGGGCTCGCCAAGAGTTGTTGAAGACAGATAAAACCTCACCCTCAATGGTGTTCCAGTAAGCTTCCTTTTTTAGACTAGTCTCCTAGTCTGGGTCCAGCAATCACTCACACCCCCTGTGGTTACTGTCCTTTGTTCCAGTTTCTTTCAGGTATCTTTGGGGGTGGAGAGGCTTTCTCTTTAACTAGCTGAAGACAAAATGGAGGGGTCTTCCAGGAGTTTAAATAGACTTTCTCTTGTGGGTGGAAACCTCCTCTCCTATGCAAAGTCCAGCTCCAAGATGGAGTTTTGGAGTCACATGGGCAAGTCATATGTCTGTGCATGACTCAGTTTTTACAGGCAGCCACCATTGTTTACACACTACTCTGACCATCCTCAGGTAGACTTCTTATGTGGATTGAAGCCTTCCAAGATTCATTGTCCTTTAAGTATTTCTTGACTGGGCACTTAATTTGCACATTCCTTTCTCAAGAAGCTGACCAAATGCTTTACTAAGGCTACTTAGAAGTCAAGCAAGTACACAGCCAATATTCATAATTTCGAATACAACAATGACACATGCATATAAATAGGATGAATAGATTCAGTAGATCATAACCTTTTCAGAGATGTTACATGGCATATGTAGCATAAAATATATTCCAGTTATGTCACATATATACATTCATAAGCATATTTCTATAGAGCCGTATGGGGTGCACCATTACAGGGTGGCCTTAAATTTAGCCATGGCTGGCTCATCAAAAGTAGTCCTGTCTCTTAATGAGGCCATTAGGAGCCCTGTTGTACACCTCCACTTCCCTTCCCCCTACATCAAAAAGAGCTGAGAAAAAATACTTTTTGCCCTTCCAAGGTTATGAGTTCTTGTACATTCATGGTATCTACTGCCAATGAAAGAGAAAGGCAGGGTCATCAAGGTGCAACACCTATAGCAAAGGACTCCATGGAACTGGATTTATTTGGTAGAAAGTTTTATTCTCCTGCCAGGGTGGGGTGCGGGGGGGAGTATTGCAGCTTGGGGTCACAAATCAGCAGGTACTGCTGGGCAGATATGACTTCAACATGTAGGACTCCTGCAGAAGTTCAAGAGCTTGCTCCCCCGAGAGGCAGGCAAGAGTTCTCCTTGCTGGTGGATGAGGGCAAATCAGTAGCAAGCGCTTCCTTGCAAGCTGCCCTGGATTCGGTGGCCAAGTCCATGACTTCAGTAGTGGCCATGCGAAGGGTTCAAGGCTACAGTCTTCTGGTCTCGCAACAGATCCTTCAGGACCTACCTATCGAGGGAGCATTGCTCTTTTTGGAGCAGACTGACACGAAACTTAATGGGTTAAAGGACTCTAGAGCAACCCTTAAATCCTTGGGATTGTGTACACCAGTGACTTCAAGGAGACAGCAGTGTGTCTGGTACTCTACCCTAGTCTTTCTCCAGTCACCAGGAGTGGTTCCTTCTCCTGGATATTGTGAGGGAAGTTTTCCAGCAGTGAGGGATTCACCAATTCCGCTCCCTACAAGGCCATAGTCCAGTATCTCTCACAGATGCCTTCCTGCTACTATGGACAGGTCACCTGTACTACGCTTTCCCCCTATTCCGCTCATGCACAGGTACTACTAAAGATCAAGTAGGACCAGGACCAGGTCATTCTGATAGCCCTAACATGGCCCTATCAACGTTGGTTCGCTACCCTGGTAGGCCTCTCTGTGGTGGCTCCAATCCTGCTACCTTTACACCTGGACCTGATCTCTCAGGACCAATAGTCAGCTACTCCACCAAAAACACAGCTTCCTTCACCTGATGGCCTGGAATCTCCATGGCTAAATCCAGGAAATCAGGCTTATTTGCAGCAGGTGCGTCATGTTCTATTAGTAGTAAGAAGCCCTCCACTAGGGCTACTTACTTAGGAAATACTTGAGTATTACACCTGAAGCAACAAGACTTAGCTGTCTCCTCAGTTAGGGTTCACCTTGCACCAATATCAGCTTTATAACCAGTCTGGTTTTTTTACATGAAATGCCTATCCTTTTCTTCAAGGGCCTAGAAAGAGTATACCTCCAAGTACAAGAGCCCGTTCCTGGTCTTATTGAAGCTTATGGGACCCCTGTTTGAGCTGTTAGCAATATGCTCCTTATTATACTGCCTCTGGAAGGTGGCTTTCTTAGTGGCCAGAAGGATCTCTGAGATCTGCGCCCTCACATCGGAACCTCCGTATGCAGTCTCCTTTAAGTATAAGGTGCAGGTATGGCCCCACCCTAGTTTCCTCCCGAAGGTGGTTTCATAGTTTCATAGCAATCAGGCAAACTTTCTTCCTGTTTTCTATCTGACGTCACATGCAAATAAGGAAGGGCAGGTTCTTCACTCATTGAATGTTAGACGAGCTCTAGTGTTCTACATAGAAAGGACTAGATCATTTGTAAATTCACCCAACTGTTCATAGCAGTAGCTGACAGGATAAAGGGTCTCCCTTTCTCTGCTCAGAGAATTTCATCTTGGATCATATGTGTTAGGATCAAGCGGGTTTTCCACCACCAGCTAACCTAACTGCTCACTCCACAAGATCACAAGCATTATCAGTGGCATTCCTAGCATAAATCCCTAGTCAGACATTTGCAGAGCAGATATTTGGTCATCAGTACACACATTCTCTTTTCATTATGCCATCGCTCAACAGTCCAGGGACAATGTTGCAGTCAGCATGTCCATAAACATCGATCCTAACACCTGCGCAACTGCTTGGGGGAGTCACACACAGTGGAATGCACATGTGCAGTCATTCAAAGAAGAAAAAACTGTTATTAACCTTCCATAACTGTTCTTTAAGACGTGTTGCATATGTCCATTCTATGACCTGCCTTCTTACCCCTCTACATCGAAGCTAGTCAAAAAAGAAGGAACTGAGGGGGGTGCAGAGTCAGCTGGGGGCTTTATATTGGTGCTGTGAGGACGCAGCACCAGAGGGGGCTCGAACCACCCCAACAGATACCACTGAGGGAAAATTTTGTGGTGACAGTGTTTGGGATATGCATATACCTACAACACATCTCAAAGAACAACAGTTACCAAGATTAGTAACTTTTTGTTCTAGGGAAAGTCATGACCATTTTCCAGCAGCACTGCTTTCCTCCTTTCTTGGACAGACCACCTAAACTATGCGTTTCTACCTGTCCCACCGCTTCCTTGAGTATTACAGAAGCCGAGGGGATAAAGCATGAGTCAATTTCATCATGCCAGATGGACCAGGAGGTTCTAGTTTCCAGTTCTCCTGCACATGTCAGCCTGACCACCAGTCGGCATTAATTCCTTTCCAGACTTCTTGATTCAAGAAAAAGGCAAGATCTGACATCCCAACCCAGAATTCTTCATCTCATAGGTTGGTATTTGGATGGGCATCGGCTCTAAAATGTTCTTGTTCCCAGAATGTTCAAACCATCCTTATTAATAGTAGAGTGGACTCTGTGATAAATGAAGGGGGGAGGTAGCTCCCATTTATGGACACCCAGCCAGCGAGTTAGCTATAAAGTCCCTCTTGGTGGCTGTTCTCTGCTTGCTTTACCTGTAAAGGGTTAAAAAGTCTCCCTGGCTAGGTAAAAGAAAGGGAGTGGGCACCTGATCAAAAGAGCCAATGAGAGGGCCAAAACTTTTTAAAATGGGGGGGGGGAACTTCCCTTTCTCTGTTATTGTTCTCCTGATAGAGGGGACAGAGCGGGACAGGGCTGAAGCTATGCTGTGAAAAGCTTTAAAACCAGGTATGAAAAAGCATCGAATCATACCTCAACCCTACTTATCTGAAACTCCAAATATGTAAGTAATCAGGGAATGTCCAGGAAGACACAATTAGGGTTATTTTATTTCTTTTTGGCTTGTGGACTTCTCTGTGCTAATCCCAAATGGTTTTGTTTTGCTTGTAACGTTTAAGCTAAACCAAGAGAGCTATCTTGATGCTTAATTTTTGTAATTGCTTTTTTTTTCAATCTAGCAAAAGCCTAAATTCCAGATGTATTTTCTTTCTTTTTGTTTTTAATAAAATTTAGCTTTTTTAAGAACAGGATTGGATTTTGGTGTCCTAAGAGGTTTGTGCATATGTTGTTTAATTAGCTGGGGGCAACAGCTAATTTCCATTGTTTTCTTTTTGAGCTCTTCCCTGGGGAGAGGGGGTGTGAAAGGGCTTGAGAGTACCTCACAGGAAGAAATTCCCAAGTGAGCCTTCCTAGGTTCCAAGGGTATTTTTTTTGCACTTGAGTGGTGGCAGCATCTACCCATTCAAGGTCAGAGAGAAACTGTGACTTTGGGTGTTTAATGCCAGCTTGGAGTAGCCAGTATTAATTTTTAGAATCCTTGCGGGCCCCCAGCTTCTGCACTCGAAGTGCCAGAGTGGGGAATCAGCCTTAACAGACTACATGAGAAAATGTTGTCTCGTCAAGTGGAAGCACTTCTCTATCTGGGCCCAGCAGCTCTGTGAGTCTCCTGAGTCAGTTGGTATACCTGATATCTCACATTACCTTCTTATGCTCAAGAAGTTTGGCTTTTCCCTTAGCTTCATACAGGTTCACCTAACAGCAATCATCACATCACCCTCCATCAGACAGCTATACTGCCTTATTCACTCAATCACCTCCAAGTTTTTAAAGGGTTTTAATAGAACTTTACAACGAGTAATAAAACCAACCCCTCAATGGGATCTTAATATAGTGCTTCCAACAGTCACTGTGCCACCCTTTAAACTTGATGCTTTACCAGTCTATGAAGATTCCCTACCTTGCTGCTATCATCTCAGCCAGACAAATAAGCGAATTGGGGGCCCTAATGGCAGACCCTCCTTATACTACATTTCATAAAGACAAGATCTCACTACAGCTATACTTGAAATTCACCCTTAAATCAATTTGGGAATTTCACATAAACCAGAATATGCACTTACCTGTGTTCTTTCTGAAGGCCCACACATCCATTAAAGTAAGGAAACTTCATCTCCATGATGTGAGACAAGCTGTAGCCTTTTACCTACAGGGAACAGAACAAATCACAGTCACCTAGGCTGTTTCTGGCAGCAGTAGAATGAGTCCAAGGACAAGCTATTTCCTCCCAGAGGATCTCAAAGTGGATGTCTCGCTGCCTTCTACTTTATTTACTGTCTTATCACATACAGGGTATAGGCTCACTCTACAAGAGCACAGGCAACCTTAGTACCATTACTCCAACAAGTACATCTGCTTGACATTTGCCAGGCAGTGATGTAGAGTTCCAGCCACACATTCATGAGACATTATGGTAGAAGTTCTGCAAGCAGCCATACCAGCTGCATCCTCACATCCTCCTTTTCTCTGAGTACTGCTTGTCAGTCACTCTCAGTGGAATACACACAGAGACCAGCACTCAAAGAAACAAGGGAATTTAAGTAGTCTTCATAACTGGAGTTCTTCAAGATGTGTGGTCCCTATCTGTATTCCACTACCTGCCCTTATTCCCCTCTACTTCGGATCCTCTCTGATCTGCAGTAAGAGGAACTGGAGAGGCATCAGTCTGCACCATCCTTCATGCCCTCAGTCTGGAATCCGAGGGAAACAACTATGTAGGCACAGACAGACACTGCTTGCTAGAAATCTCCAGTCTCCGACACATCAGCGCACAGTGGAATATAGATAGGGACTACAGATCTTGAAGAATCTACAGATTTCCAGTTATGAAGGGTAAGTAACTTCCCTTTTCTAAACACTTGTGTTTTTGAATAAGTCCTATTACTACATTATAATGTTACTATGGAAAATATTGATTGGAAAACTAATCGAATCCCTTACTAAGAATGGATTTACAATGAATGCCAAATAAAGGCATAGCTACAGAAGGCTACACTTGAAAAGGACAGATTTTGTTCTGAGCTGCAGGAGTGTATCTCCACTGACTCTGGTACAAAGTGTTGCATTTTTCTCAAAAGCAGTTTGTAATAACTTCAGTATCCAGTCTGCCCACTACCCTTACCCATTATCATTGCAGGTTAATTTTGTTGCAGCTATTGATGTATATGAAGACGGTGAAGCTGGTCTACTGTTGTGTTATAACTGTAAGTGTTGTTTTATTTGATCTGGGCAATAGCAAAGGAAGTTTAAAAACATTAATTATATCAGTCTGCTTGTATCAGTCCTGTTTATCTGTGGGATATGATTCTACATATTGCTAAGTTAGCAGTTTTTCAGTATAATTTTCATTATTGTTTTATGACAAGCTGTGCAGAATGTAGAAACATCAGCTACCTGCTTCTGTTTTCAGGTGTACAAATGAAATTCCCCAATTTTGGAGAACCACCTCTGGTGTTAATTACTCACCAAAATGTCAGCTATGAGATATCCATTATTATAATCACCTCACTTTCTAATGTGACCCCATTACCAGAGTGTCTGAGCCCCTCAGAATCTTTAATGAACCATTCAGTGATTAGGAATTCCTTGCTCCACCACAAACTTCCTGTGTAACGTTGGGCAAAACAATTAGGTCCTAACTTTTCAAAAGTATTTAGGCATTGCCATGCTCCGCACTGCAATGCCTACCTCATTTAGGAGCCTAAGTGTCATTTTCAAAAAGGGTTCAGGCACTTAATGAGCCTAATCCCATTGACAGTCAATGGAATTTAGGCTCAATGTGATACAGCATGGCCAGAGGGCAGCATGAGAGCGTTAGCAGGGGGCCTTATTCCCTGCCAAGGGAGGAAAGTTTGCTTTAGATTAACTAGAACACCTGTAGCCATTTAGAGCACCTGACTCCAATTAGAGCACCTGACTTCAGTCATGTGATAAAAACCCCTGCTTCAGTCAGACAGTGTGGGAGTTGAAGGAGGAAGGTTTGATTGGAGCAGAGTGCAGGTTGCAGAAGTTGGAGAAGAGAAGAGTTTGATAAGAGAGAAATAGAAAGTTTGGAGGAGTGCTGCGGTGGATTGTGAAGTCCAGAAGAAACCCTAGGTAAGGGGCACCAGGCTTGTGTAGAAGGGAGGCAAGAAGCCCTTCACAAGCTGAAGGGTAGGAGAGGGAAGTAACCCAGGGGAAGGAACCGCTAGTTCAAGTGGTTCACCACAACCCTCAGGGCCCCTGGGTTGGGACCTGGAGTAGAGGGCGGGCCCAGGTCCCTCCCTCTCCACTCCCCTCCTCCAAGGACACTAGTGGAGTAATTAAGAACCAGTTCAGAGGCAAGCAATAGCGCCCTGAACCTACCCCAGAGAAGAGAAAGCGTGAGACCCAGCAGATCAGTACCGGCAATTTGCCACATCAACTACCAAAATTCCTTTTGAAAATGAGACTTGGGGTCTTAAATTAGGTAGGCACTGCAACACTGAGTGAAGCAATGCTTAAATACCTTTAAGAAATTGGGCTGTAGTCTCTGTCCAGTTCACCATCTGTAATGAATGTTATAGCATTTCTTGACAGCACAGAGATGTTGTGAGGATAAATACATCAAAAATTGTGAGGTGCTCAAACATTACAGTAATGAAGTCCATATAAGTCCCTGTTAATACAAAAGGCTAGCCATGTGAGGGAGCAATGGCATCCTTTCAGACAAAATTCAAGAGTTCAGTCCAAGTAAATAGAGTAAATAAAAAGAATCGGGATTTGTAAGCTGGTTTTCTGTTTTACTAGAATCCGTGTTGTGTGTACTACTCATAGAAAGATGGTGACTTCCTTGATTTCAGCTTTGACTTTGCAGATGTACTGATAATTTTTAAGCATATTATTCCTGGCTTTTATAATTCATAATTGAAAGAAATCCTGCAATTAGGGAAATAGATGGGGATTCATAGTCACATTGGATAATCACTGCAATAATAATGTTCTTTGAGTAATCAATGAATCTAGATTTTAAAAGCCAGTCAGTGGAGTCCTGCCTCATATTGGCTGACCTATGCTTTTATTCTTTCCTTTTTGGTTTTTAGTATTGGAAAATTACTAGTTTTATGATTAGAAGAAGGTGCTGTAGAAGCACTTACTGATGGAAAAACATGCAGTGCAGGAAAACCGTGATAGAATTTGAGCCATTGTAAAAATAACACTGCAGTTCCTGAGAGACTGGGTGTACAAGTCATTTGATTAATAAAACTTCTGTGTCTAATATCCCCCAGGCCTCATATGGAAATTTCCCCTCTCTGTACATTTCAGTCTTTGGGGATTGTGAACTGTGCTAATATATGACTGTTTAAAGGGTGTTTCATGCTGGCTGACATACTGTGCCATTGATGTAAACTTCACAACATTTCTTTCCTGTGTCTCTAGCCACAGACAAGTAATGAAGGATTGGGAAACAAACAAACGCATGATTTCATAAAAGAATAATGAATTGTAAAATTCTTACAATTGTAAAATAAATTATAATAGCTTTGACATCAAAGTAGACACTTAAAATCGGTTTTTACCACAGATGAGACACAATATAGTATATATTCTATATTACCCATTTTTCCTCCCTTTAAAAATTGTAGTCAGTAAATGTTCTTATGGTTTTAACAGCTGTATGGAAGATATCAAATTTTCTAAGCCATTTTATTTAATATCAATTTGTGTCATTTTCTATGTGAGGTAACAGATGTTTTTTGTTACAGATGTCTGCTACTACAGAAAGGTATGCCCCTATAATGGGGGTACTCCTTTGGTCCAGACATCAGCATCAGACTTCCACTTTAGTTGGAACCAGGTTCCTTATGCCACTGGTAAGAAAAGACTGTAGTAACCTAGTAGGATGGTTTAACATCTTCATTTGGTTTGTGTAGAGGTGCGGACTCAGTGCTGCGGCCTCACCGCTGCGGCACCTCCTGCTGGTGACTTTCAGAAATTAGCTCGTTCCAGTCCTGAAGTGCCCTCTGCAGACTGGTGATCCACCTGTCCTCCGGCCCCCGTGTCTCTCCCGGACCCAGTGCTCTTGTACCTGGGGTGCTGCCCCCTGGCAGTAACCCCTCAGTCTTAGGGTCTCCCCTCCCTGGGGATCCCCCACCCACTACTCCCACTTCACCTAAGTATAAGACTACTGCCAGTCATCGTCTAGTCCCATGCCCTGGGGCAGACTGCAGTATCAGCCTACTCATTACTGGCACGGTTGGGTTTGGACCTGCTGCCTTGGCCTACCCCTAGGCTGCCCTCTGCAACCCCCAGTACCTGTTGGCCGTATGCTAGGCCGTAGCCTGAGGCTTTCCAGGCTGGAGCTCCCCAGCTCCTCTGCCTTTCCCCAGCCCTGCACCACTCAAGTACCCTGTCTCCAGCTCCCTGCAGCCAGGCCCTTCTCCCTCTACAGGCAGAGGGAGACTATTTGGGCTCCTGGCTCACAGCCTTTTTATACAGGCCTGATTGGGGTGTGACTCAGCTGCGGCTGCTTCCCCAATCAGCCTAGCTTTTAGAGCTGCAGCCCTCTCTGGGGCTGCTTTTTAAACCCCTCAGGGCAGGAGCACGTAACCACTCTTCTACAGTTTGGAATTGTACTTGGCCCCTACGGGAGCAGCAGTGGGTGTTACAGAAATGCAGCTGTATCACACTCAGTTCTAGGGCTGTGCCAGTTCACCTAGATTTTTGCATTTGACAGTTTAGAAAAGCAAGGAGCCTTTGGCAGATTCTTTCCATGCAGAAACAAAATTCTGAGATCATTGGCTTTTTTTCTTGTTCTCAGCCTATTCATTTCCTTCTGCTCAATTTGAGAGATTTCATCTACACCCTACTAAACGTGGAAAGTCAGGCAGTCACACAGGCTTTATGCAGTTATACATCCATGAGTATTTTAGAGGCTGTTTAAAAACTTCTAAAATATTTACACTAGAGAGCGGAGATGTTAGAGGAGGTCAGATTTTCAGGAAACTTCTAGAATCTTTTTAAAGCTCTAGGTGCTTTTGTAAAACATCTGATACAAATATATGTTCATAATTGTTCTCAGTAATAGCAGCCCTTTTTCCCTTGCAGTTTGTGCTTTCCCTTATATCCTGGCTTTCACTACTGATTCCATAGAGATACGATTAGTGGTGAATGGAAACCTAGTCCACACAGCTGTGGTGCCTGAACTTCAACTTGTTGCATCAAGGGTAAGACATAGGAAAACAGTATTGGGCCCCTGTGTGAGGTCTCATTACAATACGTATGTGCAGTTCCTGGTAACACAGACTTCTGAGTTTGCAAGCATAGAATGGAAACAATCACCTTCAGAACAGTCTATTAAAATCACAAAAATAGTTGATCCTACATGAGCAAATTAGGGTGCAGATTATATATGTAATTTGAAACAGTGCACATAGATGTATGATCTTAAAGAAGCACAAGACTGCACATTTCATTGGCTGCAGTGACCATACATATTCCTTTTTTGAGTATAAATCTCAAATCCAAGGGCAGCACTATCATTTATAGGAGTTCTTGTGGCACCTTAGAGACTAACACATTTATTTGAGCATAAGCTTTCATGAGCTACAGCCCACTTCAGGCTGTAGCCCACAAAAGCTTATGCTCAAATAAATGTGTTAGTCTCTAAGGTGCCACAAGTACTCCTGTTCTTCTTGTGAATACAGACTAGCACAGCTGCTACTCTGAAAACTATCATTTATATTACCATTGCTCACCCAGAGATGCTCCTTTTCCAATGTCTTTCCCAGTTTCTTTCATTTTACATAGTTCGGAATACTCCTTTCTCTTTTCCACTTGACATTCCTCTGATTGAATACAGGGTAAAGGGGTTCGGTGAGTCACCAGATCTGAGTCCATGGAGTAAGTGCAAATAGACCAACTTCATCCTTGGGTAATTCCATGATTTCAAGGATGAAGATGGCTCAGTGTGTTTTGTATTTAGCCCTTATATATGCACCAGAAAAAAAGGAGGGAGAATTCTCTATTTGTAATGAGGAGCAATGATAGTAAAGAAAAGATTAGGCTACATTTTCTAACTTCATGTGAACACCAGTTAGTTATTGAGCCAAACCCTTGAACTCTGGTCCAGTTCCTCAGTTGTATTTGAGGAGCACACAGCATATCTGGGAGGGCAGGAGTGTGCCAATATGACTCAGTGCTGTTTTTGACCTTCTCCCATTCCTAGTGCCACCTGGGCTGGTCACCTTTGCCCTTCAGGCTACTCTAATGTGCATTGTCTAATGTGCACTGATTGCCAACAGGGCCAGTCAGGAATTGACAACCCTCTGGAAAGCCCAGGCCATGCCACTTTCTGTAACTGCAAGTAGGGAGATCATGTAGGAGCTGGCTGCTCTGCCAACTGTATACCACCAGAGGATTCTTTTACTCTGGGGTGATCCTCCCAGGGCCAGCTCCAGATGTCTTTAAGGTCTTTCCATTGGCAAATCTGTATACAGGGGCTGCACCATTTAAAGGACAACTCTTTGGGCACAGTCTCAATGATAAACTGGGAAGTCTTGCTGTGCTAACAATGTGTTATTTGTCATTTCAGTCAGATATTTATTTTAAAGCTACTGGAACAGTCAGTGGATCATCCAATAGCAGTTCCAAGGAAACTAGTTCAAACAGTTCTCCTCAGACTCCAACAGCTCATGAAATGCCAGAATTTCCTTCTTCCTCAGCGGAAGGTAAAGTATTGTTGGGGCTGGTTGTGTGTTGGCTTTGAATCACTCTGACAATTATCACATTTCCAATACCTCTGGGCTTTTGGTTTCGTGAATTTGGAGATGGTGAAAGATTTTGGATTGTTAGCCCTCGTGGCTGAAGACCGAAATTTTCTATTCATCCATAGAAATGGCTGTGCACACTTGCTCTACTTCACCTCCTGCCAATATTCCCTCAGCACTGCTCTGGAGGGACCTTTCCTAGGAAGAGGAGGAGGAGAATCCAGTTTCAGTGGCCTGCTGAATCTTTGACAACTATTTTTCAGGGATAAGACAGCAAACAAAGATGCCAGTTATGATGGGGGGAGGTTCAGAAAAGAGACAGTTACCTACTAGGAACTGAACTGAGACACCCTCCCAACACCCAGCTCTTTTCACCACGGGAGTATTACAGTTTCTTTATAGAATGAAAATAGTAATTAGGCAACCCCAGCCCCAAAGAGCTTGCAATATCACTTTAGATATGACACTAACAGTGGAGTAACAGTAGGGGGGAGAAATATGAAATGACAAGGGCCCAATAACAAGATCACACACTGTACACCAGTGGTTCTCAGCTAGGGGTACAAGTACCCCTAGGGGTACGCAGTGGTCTTCCAGAGGGTACATCAACTCATCTAGACATTTGCCTAGCTTTACAACAGGCTATGTAAAAGCACTAGCAAAGTCAAACTAAAATTTCATGCAGACAATGACTTGCTTATACTATTCTATGTATTCTACACTGAAATGTAAGTATGATATTTATATCACAGTTGATTTATTTTATAATTACATGGTAAAATGAGAAAGTAAGCAATTTTTCAGTAATAGTGTGCCATGACACTTTTGTGTTTTTCTGTCTGATTTTTGTAAGTAAGTAGTTAAGTGAGGGGAAATTTGGGAGTACTTAAGGCAAATCAGGCTTTTGAAAGAGGTATGGTAGTCCTGGAAAGGTTGAGAGCCACTGCTGTACATCTCTCTGGCTCAGTTAAATATGCTTCTGCTGCTATATAGCTGTGATAGAAAAAAAACAGGGAAAGTAATAATTTTAGTTCTTCAAGTGCTTGCTCATGTCCATTCCATGTTAGGTGTGTGTGCTCACCACATGCAGCAGTGCCACAAGTTTTTCCCTCAGTGGTATCTGTAGGGGACTGGGTCTGGCGCCCACTGGAGTGGCGTGCGTATGCTGTGGTATAAGAGGCGCCACTGGCTCCCCCAACCCTCAGTTCCTTCTTACCACCAGTGATGGTGGTAGTACAGTCCTTTGCTTCCGTAAACCCTTTTTTCTGTAGAACTGTTCATTGCAAACCTTTCTATTGTACATAGTTATATCAACTAGTATTAGTTCCCTTAGTGTGTTTTAGTTGTCCCAGATGGGACTTAGACTTGGGACGGAGCATGCCCCACTCCCTGGGCTTTAAGAACTGCAACTGCTTTAAGAAACCCATGCCCATCAGTGACCCCCCCACACCAGTTGTTTAAGGTGTTTGGGAGAATCTCATGTCAGCGACAGGTGTCGAATCTGCAAGAGCTTTAAGCCTTGCGCTAAGAAAAAGCAGGACATCCAACTTGAAGCACTCCTTATGGAGTCAGTGCTGACACCACCGGAGCATCTAAGATCAGACTCCACACCCAGCACCGTGGTGTCAGTGCAGAGCGGCCCATGGGTGCCATCATCAGACAGATGACAGTCCACCTCCCCAGCACCAAGCAGTAAAAAGAGGAAGACCGGGAGGGCAAGGAGAGGGAAGGAGGCGAGCCTAGACACAGCAAATGGTGGCTGATTGCCTCCAAGTGGGAGTTGAGCCGTAGCTCCAGTTGAGTAGATTAGCCCATCCTGGGATGTGCCAGCCACACCCCAGACAGTAGCATGACAGTCTGGCACCTGGCAATGCTGTCGACCCCAGAGACCCTACAGGCAGCACAGGATAGTTGTCCTTCCCGGTGACACCCACACCGGCGACAGCAGCTCCCACATCAAGGGGTAAGCCTGCCCTTTGACCACCCCCTCAATCCCCATCAATACAGTACTGCTGACCACATCAGGGAGCATCCCGCCAGCGCTCCCCCGTGCAGAGCCACCACGCCTCGGACATAGGGCTGCATACCAATTGGGGCCCTCGGCACAGGTCTCCAGGCTCCGGCCATCACTCTGCAGGTTCAAAGCCTCAATTACCGGTGGTATGGCATAGAGTTACTGAGGCACGTTCATCCCCGCGACCCTGGTCCCAGGAGTGTTGCTCGCCTTCAGATTGCTGCCGCTGTAGCGGTAACCTCCGTCAAGACTCTTGGTATCGGTCACCGGCCTATAGCCAGAGGTTGCTATACCAGCATCGACACTCGTTATCATGGTGTTGGTCACTCTCTTGCTCCCGCTTCCACTCTATAGGCTGAAAGCAATTGGGAACTGCTTGGTGTAGATTGCCATGGTACCGTCGTGGATCGGCCAAATGCCGATGCCAGTCACCAGGATCTCGACGCAGTGGATTATCTCCCACATACAGATCCCACTCAGAGTGTGGCGGTGGACACAGCCGGACCAAGACGCCTGGTCGGCCTTGGTGTGGTCCCGGTCTCCGGAATATGGCCCTCCATCCCTAGGCTTGGAGTTGGACCAGGAATCCCGATAGGTGGCAACACTGGTACTCCCTGTCAGCACTTCCATGGCCACAGGGTCAATGGCCGTGCTGTGGCACCTTTGGAACCTGTGGGGTTCACGCAGCCGCCCCAAAGGCATAAGTCAGTGTCAGGAGTCTTTGACAAGTCCTCTGCCATGGTCTCCTGCCCACCTGAGATGGAGGCTGCCGTGCCTGTGACCCCAATGTCCAACAGATGGGGAAGAAGGCCATGCTGAGCAGGTCATAGATGTGGAGACTCTTGCTGCACCTACATCCTCTTTCTCATCCTGCAATGAGGCCATCATGGGACCCCCGCCTGTGGCACCCAGGACAATGGCACAGCTCGTCAGGAGATTTTGAGGAGGGTAGCCTCGAACTTGGGACTAGAAACCAAGGAGCTAAAGGAGCCCCTGGACATCCTCTTCAACATCCTCAGCTCCATAGCACTTGCTAGAATCATGCTGCTAGTACATGAAGGGGAGGCCAAGATTACCAAGACCCTCTGGTAGACTTCCGCATCTATACCCCCATTTTCCAAGTGGGCGGAGCGCAAGTACTATGTCCTTGCTAAAGGGTATGAATACCTGTATACCCACCTTCCCCAAACTCACTAGTAGTGTCTGCTGTCAATGAGCAGGAAAGACAGGGACAACTGGAGGCTATTCCCAAAAATAAGGAGCTGAAAAAGTTGGACATATTTGGGAGAGAGGTTTATTCGTCATCGAGCCTACCTGGAGTCTCTGTCACCGGGGGCCAGTGACTGGGAAGCGGCGTTGGCAGCATCCACTGTGCCCTCATCAACTAGAGATTGGAATTCCTGCTGCTTATCTGGGAGGAGGAATTCAATGAATTGGGCCAATGTTGGATGTGAGTGGGAATCACATTTGGCCAGTGTGGCTTCGTAACTCATAATGCGGAATTGTTGTCCTACTGAGGAATAGACCTTATGCCCAATAAAGTCAAGGTTTTTTGGCTGCACGATCCAGTGGGGTAGAGTGGAAGTGGTGGTGTTGGGCATGCTCCATGGCCACTTGGACTACCAAGGAGTTACAGAGTGGGTGTTGGAAGAGGAAGTCCATACCCTTGACTGGCACAGAGTAGGTGTATATGATGCCAGCCGGAGAATGATATTAGGGATGGGCAGGGCACTGTGAGTGGAGCCTGGAGGCGGAAGGATATCCCGGAATTGATCCTGAGGGTCCTGGATGTCCTCTATGGGATGATTGTGATCATTGCCCAAGCATCGCAAGAGGGCTTGATATTAGGGATGGTCATCTGTAGGAGAACGGGTGGGGAGGGTATGAGAATATCATCCAGGGAGGAGGAGGCACTGTTGTTGACCCTGGTGCCAGCGGTTCCAGAGACGCCATTGGTGCGAGCAGGTTCAGTGGAATGGGGGCATCCGCAGGAGGGTCATAGGCAGCAGTAGTTGACAGAGAACGTTGGTGATGCATCCACCATTGGTATGGGTCCCAGCTGCCCAATAGGGCCAGGCATATGGGGTCGCTTGGAACCGATGGTTCCCTTGGGTAGGTGAACCACGGATCCACGAAGTGCCCATAAGGTGAAGGATAGGGTGGTCCTCTAGTATCTGGTCTGTATGAGCAGGCAGGAGAGAAAGGCGGGTCCACCTCGGAGGACCAGTCCGCAGTGCATTGGAGAGCCCACAAACAGGAGCAGCAGCTCAGCCGTGGGTGTTAATGGGGACAGGCATCCTAGTGTGTGCAGAGCTGGGTGGGAGACCCCCAACGGTCTTGGCAGAGTGGACGGTGACAGTGGTGAAGGCTGAAGTGCCTCCTGGTTGAAGTTGTGATCGTGGGAACAGGGTGCCAAGACTTATGCTCCAAGCAGGACTTTCTTAACTGGAGGGCCTCCTCTTCTGCATGCAACTTTTCACCTGACCTGGCGCAGCTCAGGGAGGAAAAGCAGCCCTTCAGAGCAGTCTCCATCAGGGATCTTCCCTTGTGTCCATGCGAGTGCTTCTTACGAGCATGGTGCTTGGAAGGATGTGGAGGTGCCACTGATGCTGGGTGGGATGGGCTTGGAGCGGAGCTGACTGCCAGGCAGAACGGTGGTCCGTCAGTGCTGGTTCCTATGGAGGACGTGGGTACATATCCCCCTCCATTAGGAATTTGCAGAGATGAAGCTCACAAGTTTCCTGAGTTCTAGGCAGGAAGGAGCAGCAGATGGAAAAGCATGTAGCTGCGTGAGCTTCACCCAGACAGTATAGGCACCATCGGTGTGCTGGGAATTCCTACTGCTAATTCCTAACTAAACTAACAACTTCAAGGTAAGGGAAAATGAGGATGGACAACTACCCTATAACTAATTATATACAGTATACCATCAGAGACTATAATTTTTGAAAGAATAGCAATGAAGATAGAGAAATGAGGGTTCTGACTATGGCCATGCAGCGGTAAGAGGGAACTAGTGTTGTCGACCCACACAGCTTCTTAAAGCCTCGGACGCACCATGTGATGGATGCACATGTGAATCAACAGATACTAATATGAACAGCTCTGGCGCATGGCATGCAAGCCCATCCGTGATTGGAATCCACATAGGGACCATCATTCGAAGAAGAACTTATAGCACAGTTTCAGAGTTATGAAGTACCAGTAACTGTATTAGTTTAAGCAATGCTACCAAAGAAAACAGGGCTACCAAGAGGTACACGTCCCTGTGAAGTTACTGCCCAGTTGCTCATAGTGGATCTCCGATGGTAACATTGAAAAGGGGATATTGCATCCCCATTGTCTTCAACTGGCATATAAACTATTTTAACAAAGGGAACAGCAATCCCTGTTTTCCCCTCATTTTGTGCTCTATATCAATAAAATGCTATCGTCATTCCACTATAAAATCTACTCTGCTAACAGCATCTGCTGTCTAGTTCCAGTGTACTTTTATGTCCAATCGTCTGTTTATTTAGATGGTAAGCACTGCAGGTAAATGGCCATGTCTATGTTATGACCAGCTGAACATGTTGTCACCACTCAAGTGATAAAAAGTAATGTGTCAGATTATTATTACTGTGAAAATATGAAAATCTCTTTCTGGTTGTTTTTTCTGTGTTTCAGGTGAAGTTCAGTATAAAAACTTATACAAAATTCCTCTCAGTAACCTGGTTGGGAGGAGCATTGAACGACCTCTGAAGTCACCATTAGTCCCCAAGGCCATCATCACCTCAACTTCCAGTGTTACTGCCTCAGCTCCTGTCAGTCACTCATTATCTTTGTCTCGTATGGAAATTAAAGAAATTGCAAGCAGGACACGCAAAGAACTGCTGGGTAAAGATTCTCGATTGATACAATCAATTCCCAATTATACTACCTAGAGTCTCTGTCACCCATTTAGATCTCTGGAGTGACATATAGCAGAAAATATTACAAAAATAAAATGTCAGCTGGTGAAAAAAACAGCCTCTTTGTGAAAAGGCTACATGCCTTAAAGAAAACATAAAATACTTTGGTAATCGGGTGTCCGATTAGCTAATGCACAGAGTAGGTCTGTACTCTAACCCAGTCATAACGTAGCCAGTGTCTGAAGCCAATGAAGGGTATTGTATCTATGACAGATCCATGAATGTTTAATCTCTTTTCTGAAAACTAAGTCTTTTATTCCTTTATTGAGGCCTCTTGGATGAGAAAGTTCCCAAATCAGAAGTAGCACAGAAGCAAAAGAAGGTTCCTCGAAAACCATCAGACCACAAGCAGGGAGCAATAAGGTCAACAAGCAGTGACAGGTAAAGAGGAGGATTTAAAAAAGAATCACACTTAGAATCCTTGGGTCCTGACCCTGAGTAGGGCTGCTGGGCTGTACTGTAACACTAATGATAACTTTAAACTGTTCAAAAAAATTGTCCATAACGCTGCCCCGGTAGTGTCAGAACTGGGACCAGTAATAATTTTGGCTAAGGATTATCTATATTTTCATATCATCTCTGGTTTCTAGGTGTTTATAGCCTTTTTGAATTATATCTGCCTGTATACCTAGGAACCAAATCATGGACCTATGAACAAAACCAGACTAAATGGGCCTTGATAAGGTAACTACCATGTTTGGGCCTCCCTCAAAAGGATTTTGGCAAACAGATTTGCAGATTATGGATTCACTGGTGTGACAGGGTCAGGCCAGACAGCTACAGGAGAGTGCAGGAAGGAAGGTATTAGCCTCAGGATAAGCAGGTCCCTCTTCCCCGGTAACTGAGCAGGGGTTACTCCAGGTTAATTAGGACACCTGGAGTCAATTAAAAACCTGCTAGAATGGGTTAAAAGCCTTCCCCCACTGCCAGTCAGGGTGATAGGTGTGAGAGTGAAGGCGAGCTGAGTGGTGCGGAAGCTAACAGGGACCAGGGGAAAATCCCACAGGTATAGAGATTGGGGAGAAACCCTACCCTAAGCACGAGCTAAGGACCGTTTTCCAGGGCCAAAGACCTGAAAAAAGGACCCTGCCAGAGGGGAGAGACTGAGCCGTGCATTTGATGTGGTGCTGCCATGCCCAGAAGGATTACCAGAAACTAGGGGGTCTCTCTACCCCAGCAAGACAGTCGGGAGGAACCCTGCCCAAGAAAAGTGGGGACAATAAGCCAAGGGGTGTGAGGAAGTAACCCAGGGAAGCTAGCAGATTTCATGGAAACTGGCAGCATGAGGCTGCTACTTGTTGGGGCCCAGAGTAGAGGGTGGGACGAGGCCTTTCCCCACCCCCCTCTCCTCCCACTCGATGTCCACCGAGCAAGCCAGAAGCCCCAGTGAAGCAGTGAGGGCCTGGTAGGCCCAGAAATGGGAAGGCCGCTTGGAGACAGAATTTCCCCACCCATCATAAACTGAGGGGGCGGATTCTGAGAGAGGAGACGCTATCCTGACCCACCGCTAGAAATGAGCGTGGGACCCCACCAAAGTGGAGAAAAAACCCTGTTCCCTCTTCTCCACAGTTCTGCTGCATATATAGAATTTCTCTAAACTGCCTTCTCCTCAGCCCTCCTGCTCCCTGAATACTCAGTGCACTATAGAATCTACACTTGAGAAGAGCAAAGGCAGGATTTGGCCCAGACAATGACTGACTGGTGATTTTTTTCTTCAACACAATTTTAAATTACAGAGAATAAAAGTAAATTGATTTAAATATTTTGACTAGAAATGACAATATAAAATATTTGTTTGAGATGCCATCCATTAACATTAACTGCTGGGGATATTTGATTGTCTGTAAACTTGATATTTTTGTGCATTTTCTATTGTCCAGATTGGTGGGAATATGAGAGAATACTCTGAAAAATCAGAGTTAAAAGGAAAGGGGTCAAACTATTCCAAGGTCATAGATCTGTCTTCAAACTAACCTGATTGCACCCAGGGATAACTGTTCATTTGCTTCTTGCTTTGATCTAAGTGTTTTCACAGAGATTTTGCCTTCCTTCCTGCAGAATAATTTCAAGCTCTTTTGAAAGCAGTTCTGAAGGGCGTCACCTTTCCACTAGTTCAGATCCTGATACTGCAGCAAACCGGGAGGAGAGCCCACCATCTAGCAGTCCATTTCATCTCACTACTTCATTTGATGAAGACGTCATTGACTTGAAGTGAAGACAATCTTAAGTCCCTTATTTTCTCCTTTTCCTTTTCTTATGACTCTGAAGGCCTTATAGCAATGTCACAACACTGCTTTTAGTGATAACATATGGCTGGAAATAGAGTTGGTGAATATTCTCTACAGAACCAAACTGGGTGAAGCTTTTTTCCCGTCCTTATGTTTACCTTTCTCAGTTAAAGAACCAGTGGTTTGTACTGTAGCAAGGTGGTAGATATCAATGGTAGTTTTAGGATGGTAATTTTAAGTAAATAAAAGGATTCATTTTTATTCCCTCTGAACTTATGTTTGGAGTACGTGAATGAGAGTAACACTTAGCTGTGTTATTTACAGCCGCTGATATTACAAATTGTTCCATAGCACAGTGTGTCATGTAGAAAGATGATCTTTATAAAGAAAATTAATTTATTCCAATTTTTTTAAAAGATAAAAACAAACTTGTGACAAAGTTCTTTTCAGCCAGGATCATCTATCCCTGAAGTGGTACTGTTCTGTTATAATGTTTACTGAAGAACTAAGGATATTCTATGAAGATCAGGTAAGATAAAGCATACATTTTTAACAGTGAGAGTAAATTACAGAGAATAAATTGAATGTTTTTCTAAAAGTTCTGCTCTAAGAATTATTTTGTGTAAGTTAAATGGCCTGTGTTATACAGGAGGTGAGACTAGATGATCACAATGGTCCCTTCAGGCCTTGGAATCTATGAATAAGATATAAATATGCTTTCTTAGCTCTCATCTTTCCATGTATATTTTTTCTGAGAGGGACCCGAAAACAAGATTTGGAGTAAAAATTCCAGAATGCAGAGAATTTTCTAGTAAAATATTAACTTTCAAATTATTCATCTAAAAATTGAAAATCAAAGATAAAGGAAGAAAGAGATGCATGAGGCTAACAAAGCAACTGGAATATTATCCCTGTTATATACCTGCAGACTTCTTGAAAACACAGTATGTAGGATCCAGCATCTGATTTTGCGTTCCATTTTCTATCAATGTTTTGACTTGCAGATAAACCTCCTGTTAACATGCAGGCATCTGTATTTGTTGCTATTAGCTTGTGCATTAGCTGTTTAAATTCTAACATTTTAGACTGCTCCAAATAGCTACGTTTTGCTGAGTGAATCCAGGCTGAAATTTCACTGAACAGCTAGGTTTTTGTGATGAAATAATAACAATAAACCTTTTGATGTATGAAGGACAGATTTCACCTACAAAATGATTCTTGAGACCTTTCCTGCATTTTCTGTATGCCAAAAAATCAATTTGCAACAAAAATCAAAATGTTTTGCCTTTTCCTGAAAATGTGAAGTTTTCCTCCTTTTTTACTTTAAGATGTTAGCTCTGTTTACAAGCTATTTCTTGTTCCATAATTAGAAATAGTTCAGCATCTTCATTATTTTAGGGATGGCGTGCTAGTGTCATAGTTGGTTTCCTTCTTAGCATGAACAGCTGAAAACTTGTGTCTTTTAATGTATCAGAATATAATCCAGTTTCCTGCCTAGTACTCTGTTACCAACCTTTTACTAGTATAGGTAGCTCTAATTTCTCCACCAAGAAAATATTAATTAACTTCATTTAAAGAATCATTTCTTATTCTCAGCTGTAACAGCTGATCAAGGAAAGAAGCAATATTTTCAGCTGCAATCATTCTTTCAGTAGAATAAAGTATTTTAACCAGTGATTAGTATTACTGTATTTTTAAACAAATAAATCTGTGTGTTGTAATTCTAAGAAAAAGCATATAAGAAAAGCGAGCTGAAATTGTTTGCCAGAGATTTCAACTCTTGTGAGAAAGCATTCCACAATCGCTGGAAAGAGCTTATACACCCTATACCATTTACCAGTTCAGTTAAGGTTGAAAAATTAAGCTGAAAGATGCAAAGAGTGGCACTTAACTTTTGATGGAGTCTGGGGCCTGTTGTGTGTGTGAAAGACAGTATTTCTTTATACAACTATATTCAGGGCAGATCATGTTAGCATGCAAGTGAACATGTATGGGGTCTCATTGCACCCGCTTTAGGAAACAACAACATTTTCTTACCCTTTCTGTATCCTCAGGCTTGTTCCATGATGTTGCTTCTGTCGTGTCAGTTGTACGTGCATATGCTCATGGGTTATTTTGGAGCCTATACTCGTGTTGCAAACTCAGGCTTTAGTTTAAATAAAATTTTAACTGGAAATTTTGTTTTGGTTTGTCAAAATATCAAATTGTAAATTGAAATAGCTCATGGAACTGTTCTCTTCTTCTGATATTCTAGCAGAGTCCACACAACTCAGCATATAAAAATTAGCATTGGCTAGGGCCTGATGCTGCTGAGGGAGCTAAAAGGGCATACTGAAAGGACTTAGCAAAGAACTGCGTAATCAGTAGGGCTGTCAAGCGATTGAAAAAATTAATCACGTAATTAATTGCATGGTTAAACAATAATAGAATACCATTTATTTAAATATTTTGGATGTTTTCTACATTTTCAAATATATTGATGTCAATTACAACACAGAATACAAAGTATACAGTGCTTATTTTATATTTATTTTTATTACAAATATTTGCACTGTAAAAAACGAAAGTATTTTAAAATCACCTAATACAAGTAATCTAGTGCAGTCTCTTTATCATGAAAGGTGAACTTACAAATGTAGAATTATGTACCAAAAAACCGGATTCAGAAATAAAACATATAAAATGTTAGAACCTGTAAGTCCACTCAGTCCTACTTCTTGTTCAGCCAATCACTCAGACAAACAAGTTTGTTTATATTTGCAGGTGATAATGCTGCCTGTTTCTTATTTACAATGTCACCTGAAAGTGAGAACAGGTGTTCCCATGACACTATTATAGCCAGCATCGCAAGATATTTACTTGCCAGATGCACTAAAGATTCATATGTCCCTTCATGCTTCAGCCACCATTTCAGGGACCTGCGTCCATGCTGATGATGTGTTCTGCTCGATAACAATCCAGAGCAGTGCGGACTGATGCATGTTCATTTTCATTATCTGAGTCAGATGCCACCAGCAGAAGGTTGATTTTCTTTTTTGATCGTTTGGGTTCTGTAGTTTCCACATCAGAGTGTTGCTCTTTTAAGACTTCTGAAAGCAAGCGCCACACCTTGTCTCACTCAGATTTTGGAAGGCACTTCAGATTCTTAAACCTCAGGTCGAGTGCTGTAGCTATCTTTAGAAATCTCACACTGGTACCTTCTTTGTGTTTTGTCAAATCCATAGTGAAAGTGTTCTTAAAATGAATACGTGCTGGGTCATCGTCTGAGACTGCTCTAACGTGAAATATATGGCAGAATGTGGGTAAAACCAAGCAAGGGACATACAATTCTCTCCCAAGGAGTTCAGTCACAAATTTAATGAATGCATAATTTTTTAAATGAGAGTCATCAGCATGAAAGCACGTCCTCTGGAATGGTGGCCGAACCATGAAGGGGAATACGAATGTTTAGTGTATCTGGCGTGTAAATACCTTGCAATGCTATTTACAAAAGTGCCATGCAAATGCCTGTTCTCACTTTCTGATGACATTGTAAATAAGAAGAGGGCATCAGTATCTACTGTAAATGTAAACAAACTTGTTTGTCTTAGTGATTGATTGAACAAGAAGTAGAACTGAGTGAACTTGCAGGCTTTGAAGTTTTACATTATTTTGTTTTTGAGTGCAGTTATGTAACAAAAAATCTACATTTGTAAGTTGCACTTTCACGACAGAGAATGCACTATAGTACTTGCATGTTTGATTTTTACAGTGCAAATATTTGTAATAAAATATAGTATACACTTTGATTTCAATTACAGCACAATACAATATATATGAAAAGGTAGAAAAACATGCAAAATATGTAATAAATTTCAATTGGCATTCTATTGTTTAACAGTGCAATTAAAACTGCGATTAATTGTGATTAATTTTTTAGTTAATCATGTGAGTTACCGGCGATTAATTGACAGCCCTAATAATCAGTGCAGGAAAGGCCTCAGGAATGGAGAAATGAGAGAACTTGCAGGAGCTGAGTATATGGTATACAGGAAAGCTCACAGGCACATGTTTATGGTTACCTCTGTAGCAGTGGGACTGTAAGAAATTATTCTAGTCAGATACTCAGGAAAACAGCCCTTTTCTGTGAGCCTTATCACAGTAGCAACAACACATTTTCCAAGCTATATCTAACACATTCATAGAACTCTGAAGTCTATTGGTAATGGCAGCATCAGGTGGCTCCCAGATAACATCACCAAGCAAGATAAGAAGGGCTGAGAGGAGCATAAACAGACGTTGGATATTGAAGGAGACAAACTCATACTGGCAATAAGGTGCAGATTTTTAATAGTTATGGTAATTAACTGACCAAACAACCTACTGGGGGATGTGGTTGCTTCTCCATTACTTGGTGGCTTTAAATCAGGATTGGACATATTTCTAAACGATATGGCCTAGCTTAATCAGAAGATGCAGGAATCAATGGGTGAAATTCTATGGCTTGTGTTATGCAAGAAGTCATAATAGTCTTTTCTGCCCTTAAATATCTATGAATTGTATAATTCTGATAGCACCAGATCACAGGAAAATGATCTGCATTTGCCCAGGAAATATGGACTGAGTGCCCTAACTCTTGTTTCAGTGATTCAGTGATTAATCAATGTGACTTGGCAAATGTAGGGAGAATATCAGAATAGCCAAGGGGAGCCAAAAGAGGGCTGGTGGGATATGAGAGGCTGTATGGGGCACAGAGTGTGTATCCACATATCCAGGAGAGAGAGAGTGTGTGTGCAAGAGAGCACACAGAGGAATATGGGGGAGAGAAGAGTCAGAGAGGAGGTCATAGTGTAAAATACAGTAGTTATAATGTCAAATAGTTGGCTGTCCATAGTCAGTATCCTGGATCCTTCCCAATCAGGTTACAGGCCAGTATTTGAAATAGAAATAGCATTGGAGATGCTCATGGATGATCTCTTGCCCCTCATGGATAAATGACAAATGTCCATACACCTAGGATACTCTGCTGCCTGAGAGAGGTGTCAGGGGCTCCAGAGAAACTAAAATGGCTTCTTTGAGGGATGTAGTGATGGGCAACTGCACTTGTGCCACCTGGACCCTCACTTATGAAGTTTTCTCCCTTTGCCTTTTTAGTATTTATATGCAACTGCTGAGAATTTGCAAGATGTTCAGAGTGCAAATTTTAGCACTATACAATTAAGCCAACTCCTTCTGCCTGTCACAACCTGATACCCAGCTGTCCCAGTGCCTGGCCAAGACCAGCACATGAATGAGAAAATTACACCGCAGCAAGACTGGGATTATGCTGGTAGGTAGAGGGGAACAACTGAAAAACCAAAGCACTGTCTCCACAGTGGAGGCATGCCCTGAAGAAGGGCTGTGTGTAGCTCAAAAGCTTGTCTCACTTACCAACAAAAGTTGGTCCAATAAAAGATGTACCTCCCCCACCTTGTCTCTCAAATGATCAAGACAGATCACAGCTGAAGGTCTCTTGCAGGCTCCTCGTTGATGCTGAACTCTCCCCTGAGTATCTGAAGAAACTTACTTTGCCCCCCTGGGACTGGCAGTGGGACTGCAGCACATCCTGGCCAATAGTTAGCCTTGCTCATACACACAGTCATTACTACTTCACTTGTTTTATAGGAATATAACTTATGTGAGCTGAAAGCACAAAGCCTGAAAAAAATATATTTGGTCAGAATACAGCTGTGTCTTACCTCAGCAGTCTGGGTACTGAGAGCAAATCATCACTGCATTCCACTTACTCCACAGGCTCCTTATAGAATGTTGAGTCATATTTAAGGACAGCTTGACTATCCTTATCAGCTCTGCTCCTGAAGGAACAATGGAACTGTGCCCACCTCATGGAGCAAGCTCCTATGTGATGAAGCAGGCCTTTCCCATGGCTGGCCGAAGAATTTGTCCCTTACTCCTGGGGGAATTCTGCGCCACTACACAATGCAGAATTTTGCGGAAATTAATGTTGGGCATACAGAATTTCCTTTTTCCCCCACAGAAATGGGCAGCAGAGATATTGGCCACCACTAGGGGCCACTAGACCCGATAGAGCCCAGCTCACAAATAGAAGACAAGGCTGGGAGATGAGGGGAGGAAACTGGAGGGTTCCCAGCAGCTGCAATTCCCAGCATGTCCTGAAAGTAGGAGGTTGAGGGTTCACAGGAAACTCTGTGCAAGTCCAGGACCCAGAATCAGGCTTTTTTTCCCTCTGGAGCCCTGGACTCTAGGAGGGTAGGGACTGTCAGTGTCTAGGTGGGGGGAGGGCCCCACAGCTGGCCTCTGAGGGGATAGGAGATGTGAGTGTCTGGGATGCGGGGGGCAGCTGGGATCTGGGGAGGAAGGGGTTTGAGTGTCTGGGCTGGGGGGCCCCAGGCTATAGTTGGTCTTTGAGGGACAGGAAGTGTGAGTGTCTGCCCCCCCCCCCCCCGGGCTTTGGGGTGAGAGTGGCAGAGAAGCAAGAACTCGGTTGTCGTAGGGGTTTCTTTAACTCTCTACTCCTGGGGGATTTTTTGTGTGTATCTGTATTGTTACAGACATACCCACTGACAGGTATTTTGGAATAAATTACCAAAATAATTGAAAGTGGTATGATTATATAGTGTTATTCTGAAGAATTTTAAAACATTGTGCACAGAATTTTTAATTTTTTGCTGCAGAATTCCTTCAGGAGTAGTGCCTGCAGGAACTTTAGAATGGTGACATTTTACCACTTCGGAAGCCAAATGAAAACTCACTTCTGTCCTGTAGTGTTCTTTCATGGCAACTCACATTATCTTTAAATCAATATAAAACAAAGCAAAAACAAAAAAAAACCTGTGGAGAATGAAGGCCCACATTTGTTTTTAAACTTTGGAAGTGGGGGGGGCAGCGCGGGAAATACCAATATGCTGGAAATAATGCAAGAACCTAAGTAGAATGCAGTACATGTATAGTCAACCTTTGTCGCTCCATGTGGGGTGAGGGACTTGAAGTTTTGCTTCTCACAACTGAGAGAAGCTCTGTACTTCTACAAAGACTAGGAATAAATGTGTTTGTTATTAGAGGTGTCGGTGTGTGTTGGGAGATAAGGCTTTATGTGGTTGTGTGCATGAATAAATAGCTGAAAGCCCATGTTATCACATGATCATGGCACTTCGGCCAAGTAATCCTCCATCTATGCAGGCTCTCTCATATAACCAGTTTTCAGAGTAGCAGCCGTGTTAGTCTGTATCCGCAAAAAGAACAGGAATACTTGTGTCACCTTAGAGACTAACAAATTTATTGAGCATAAGCTTTTGTGGGCTACAGCCCACTTCATCGGATGCATAGAATGGAACATATAGTGAGGATATATACACAGAGAACGTGAAAAGGTGGGAGTTGCCCAACCACCTCTAAAAGGCTAATTAATTAAGATGAGCTATTCTCAGCAGGAGAAAAAAAAAACTTTTGTAGTGATAATCAAGATAGCCCATTTAAGACAGATTGACAAGAAGTTGTGAGGATACTTAACATGGAGAAATAGATTCAATGTGTGTAATGGCTCAGCCCCTCCCAGTCTCTTATTTAAGCCTAAATTGATTTTATCTAGTTTGCATATCAATTCAAGTTGAGCAGTTTCTCCCAGGGAGGTTGAAGTGGTCTCCTACTGTTTTTTTAATGTTATGATTCCTGATGTCAGATTTGTGTCCATTTATTCTTTTGCGTAGAGACTGTCTGGTGAACCAGTGAAATTGTTGCATGCAAAATTAGCTATAAAGGCAGTGATTGGTCAATTTACCTCTGATACCACAATGGTCTAGGACTCCTGGCACAGCATAGATACATGTTTTACTATAGTTGTACCCAGCATGGATGTAATTTGTAAAGTTAAAATGACTGAGAATGTAAAATTTGGATGGCAACAGCCTGCTACTATGACTGATGACTAAACCTGGTGATATTCTGAAGAAAAAGAGCCCTCAACCATGCTTGTAGCTGATTTCATTGCTTCATACTGACTCAGCCAGTCTGATGTCACCTTTTTTCAGAGAGCTCTGCCTTAGGGCAGGGCGTGGTACACATGGCATTACGACCCCTCAAGGGCAGGATTTGCCCACCTTGCTGTTCCAAGTGCATGTTCCCTTGATTTATGTCTGCCTTTTGGGTAATTGTAATGCCGTCTTAAATTGTAGCCCCATTGGTCCCAGGATAGTAGAGACACAGGGTTGCTGAGGTAATATCTTTTATTGGACCAACTTGAAGTTATTACCTCACCCACCTTGGTTCTTTAAAGCTCTCTCAAGTCCATCATTGTGGTCAGGTATGCTTGGCCATTCTAAAGACTTGCACTGCCTTGCAAATTATTCCTTTTCAGTAGCATGAAGCAAAATGTTTCTAAAGAGCAACACAATCTTTTGATAGCTTGTGGCTCACTAGTCTGCCTCATGCCATACTGGGCACAATCATAAGCCTAAGCATTTGGCTGGAATACGTTTTGGAAAACACACTCAAGTTTATTAACACTGTCCATCAACAGCCAGGTTTAGTCTCCTCCTTATAAGACAGGAAATTAAAAACTATGTGTTGGCACATACCCTTTAAATATCATTATAAATGTATTCCTTTCCCCTTTCAGTGTGTTCTTACATCATGTTTGTAGCTTTCTATCTGTGAGAATGAAAAAGAAATTGAAAATGAATATTGCTGTGAATTGGTGTGGTAGTTAATACACCCAGTGTTTGCCACTTTAGCTAAAGATATCTTTTCTCACTGCCCTTCTGGTGTTGGTGAATGAGCTCTTATGGATTTTGTTTTGTGATGGAATAACTTCGACCTTGAGAAATTTAGATTTCATTTCTAAGATACAGGAAATTCTGATGTTTGAGTCTGCAGCAAATGTCTTTATTAGCAGCCAGGTTACTAAACGTATTTTTAGTATTGTGACTACAGCACTGCACCTGCACCAGCCTGTATAACGCATCTCTGCTTTGCCCTAGTCCTACTAGTGACATTCAACTGACCAACGACAGCCTTTGTTTATCTGTGTAAATGTGAATTTGTGCCAATACTATGAACCTTGAGGAAAAAAGAAAACAGGAAAATTTTTGCACATTTATTTACTGCCTCTTGTTTAAGTATTTAGTGGAATGGAAGATGTTAGGATTCTAAGGTGTGTACAAAGCAGTTTGTGTCAACCCTGTTTTTTTTGTTGTTGTTGTTGAAGTGCTTGAATGTTAGCAGTGGGTTACGTACCTCAATGATTATGTACTATTAGACTGTTGCTGAACCTTTGTGATCTAAAAATTAACTACCACCAAGTGTCTTAAATCTGTTGTATTGCCACTGTTTTAAATTGCAAGTAATGTATACGTACCATGTTTTGAATGTAGCCTGTAAAGAAAGGGAACCATTACTATAATAACTAAAGCTGTTTGTTTTAAGTGCAACAGGCCATTGTTGTGAAGGAGCAGCAGGTACTTTTTTGTTCATTGAACTGTAATAAATATTTATGAAATTTGACATGAGCCTATTGTTTCTTTGGTATTTACTAATGAATCCCTGGACAGTGCTTTTCTTTCTTTTTCAAAGGTGGTAGTTTCTCCAAGTTCTGACTTATGTTGGTCATTCTTCTGTAGTCTGGAAGGAGTGCTATTCTGATAAGGGGCAACTTTGAGTCCCTGTTTAAGTGTTTTGGGATTTTTTTTTCCTTAAGAGATGTTATTAGTCACTTCAGAGGAGAAGACATGTATCAGCAGGGTTTGAACAGAAGCCCTTCCTGCACTGAAGGGTGTCTAAAGTAATATTCTTTGTTCTCCCCCGCCTATTCACTGGCAGGGTTCTGCACAGGAAGATGTCTCTGCTTTGGCACCCCTCATTCCCAGACTCGTGTGTGTGTCTAAGTCTTGTTATTTCAGATAGTCTTCGTACACGCCTTCATACTTTGCACTACAGTCAAGTTCTGTTTCAATTGCTCCTGTCACATTGTTTACAGAGTTGCTCCTTTCTGTTTGTCACATGCTTCTGTTTTCATTTCTAGCTTGTGGCCACAAATACTATATTTGGTACATTTGCTTGGTTTTGCACATTTTACTGACTCTGCTAATGTACAGTTCTTTATGGAAAGCTGCAGTTGTAGGGTTTGCTGACAGATTTGATCCCTTTGTGATATGGATGTTTTCCCCTTTTATTGCTAGCAGAAACCAACTTTCTGGCCCATCCAGCAATTGGCTGTACTGCTAAAGAATTTCCAATCCAGTCTTACTTCCCTGTCAAGTCTCTAACTCACTGATTTTTTACTTTAATCACACACTGAACATTCATGGCATCCTGCTACATCTGTACAGCTCTTACTCAGCCAGCATTTTCTCGTTTTCAGGAATGATTTAGCAAGCCTACAGCCTGACCCTCCTGTCAGTTACTCCTGATTTGCACCAGTCTAATGCCCTTGAAGTCAGTAGTTACACTGATGTTAATGAAAGGAGACCTGGGCCCTTTACCTTTTAATTAAGTTATTCACTGAAAATGTGCCTGTTTGCCCACGGTTTTCCAGGTGTGGGTAAAGGAACATTGCCCATTGAGACGCATTTGAGCTCTTAAATGCAGGCTGGGTTGGAAGGTCTCCGAAGACTGTGTGTTTAAGAAGGATTTATTTAAAGTGCTTGAAACAGAAAATTGATGCATACATTTTATATATTAGTCAGACTGACTGGAGAATAATGCTGCAATGTGTGTTTAACACTATGTAACAACCTGAGTGCTTCCTTGAGGTGGAATCCTGAACTGTGGGGAAGGGACTATGCCTACCTCAGTTTGTACAGTGCCAATGGTGCCCTAAATAGCTAATGTAATAGAAATAGTAACTTTTGAGTGAAGCACTGCAAAAAGGCCTGTAAAGGTGAAATGTGTAGCTAGTACCACTAGTTTTGGCTTTTGTTAGCTAGACTTGACATGCTGGTGAGACTGTTATAGGATTATTTGTATTGTCATAGCAAAGGGAAACATGTACTTTTATTTCTAGTTAAATAGTTGTGGCCAGTTTATTTGCCTGGATCAGCAATAGAGCCTGTCCCTTACTCAATATTCAGCCACAGTTATCTCCCCCCCCCCCAGTCTTAAATTTCTCTCTGCCCATGCATAGTAAGGGCCTGCGTATGCAACATTTGTTTGCAACTTAAGTATATGACCATTCTGTGCCTTCAGTGCTTTGATGGTTTCAGAAGGCAAACTAGATTTGTGCTCAGACAGGGCCTGTATGTTTAAAGGGAAGGGGTCAAATTAAATGAGTCTGTTTGATGTGGAGGCTGACAGGTACAATGCACCTGATCTTTGAAGGCATTTCTGTGCAGCAGTTAAGTGGGAAGCTCTGGCACTATAGTTCTGACACAGTAGCCTTGTGCTTGATAACCTCATTCAAGCAAAGAAAGATACTTAATTATTTCTATGCCATTACGTCCCCTCTGCCCCTGCTCTCCATGGTGTGACTAAGATACAGGCAGAACCTAATGCTTTATACCACAGTCATCCATCCATATCAGCCATTCCACCGCTGGTGCAAAAGTCACTAGCGCTACTTCTCTGTCCCTCTATCTAGCTATTCTGTCCCACCAATGAGAGAGGCCTCTTCAGTGTCATTGCTATCTGGCTCTTTAGCTCAGGCTTTTATAAAAGACTGTTTGTTTGCATAACTAACTAACTCCAATGGAGAGTCTTGATAAACTGTTTGTTTCTTACAATCTAAGTGTGTAATCTAGACACTACAATGAAATATTTTCTTTGTGCTTTCCCAGAATGCCAGGAGACCCTTATGTCCTTCTTTTGAAAAGTAGTGAAATAGGAGATATTTCCATTAGATGACCACCACTGTTAACTGCAGTTGTTTTACATTGACAAATTTCTGTAAGATAGTTACATTCTTGTAAAAAGTGTTCAGTAAGCTACTTAATCAATAATAGCAAATGTTATGGAAGCAGAACAGTGTATAAACAGCAGCTGTTAAGAAAGTACTACATAAAATGTGTATAGTTCGAGTAGCACAGGTTTAAGTAGTGTCAATGCAAGGTGAGGCTAGTCTTGATTATAGGGTTCTAGTCATAATGGCCAACTGTACTGAGATGGAAGTCTCCCACACAAGGGAAGTAAATACAGCAACAGTCTCATAATTGAACAGTTGATTAGGGTTTCTGATGTGTAAGTAGTATTTTTTCCCCCCCAAGGCCCAAAAGCTTTTTCAGCAGTTTGGCAAACTGAGCAGAAGCAACACACCTTCCATTGTCTGGTCAAGTGTTAGCACCTCTGAAGATATTTATTTGAAAATGCTCTATTTTAGCCTGCTTTTCCCACAAGATTACAACTACATATCATGATATGTTTCCCTGAGGTGCTCAAACCCCCTCCTGACATTAGGGCTCTTAGAGGATGTTCAGCAATTAATCAAGCACACAACATCTGAAGAAGGCTGATGGCTAGTGCATTAGTTACAGGACTGTTGTACTCACCAATGGCCTGGACTTTGTTCAGTAGTCAGGCCACAACCCATACAAGCATAGATGAAGACAGTGGAAGAATCAAAATATGGTATGAAGTTAATGCGGGTCAGGCAATGAGAGACAACAAACAGCATATCAGCTAATCCATTAAAAGCAGTTATTCAGCCTTCATAACTAATCTACAGTAGGTAAAGGGAATATTGGAAAGAGAAAAACAGTGACAGCCCAAATGAAGCTCCAAGGCCTGGGAAAAGGAGAGAACTCATGTATCACAGTGAATTAGCACAACCTGCTGCTTTGTAAACCTGAAAGAAGCTGAATGCATACATGCATATGAGAACAATGTTTTGGTTCTCCACAGTGCAATTCAGATTTTTGCCAAAGTTAAACCATGTTTAACCATATCATGAATTCACGTGCAGCCTATTAACCCAGAGGATGTTTCTTGGAAAAGTTTAGGCAATAACACTAACAGTAACCTAATAGGAAACTTTCCTACAGGGTAAAGAACTTCAGGGTGCAGGTGATCTTCGGAAGTGAGCCTCTATTTGTTCCAATGTCCTTCCTTTTGTTTCAGGCACATACAGGACAGTAAAAGTTACATTTAGAATACAGAAGACAGAGAAAAGCCAGAAAGTGCCATAGGACGTCAGGAAGCCCTGAAAGAAAAAGAAAATTATTATGAGAAAAAACAAAGCTGCATAGGACTACCCGCAATACCTCATTACCAGGGAAGAGCATAGCTGAGTGATTTGCCAACAGCATTGTTCATCAACCTTCACCATGAATCAGAAGCGGTAAGGCTCATAATTGGGGTTACATGGTGCTTACTGTAAGATCATGAAATTCCTTGGTTATTAAAAAAGCCATAAACCAGTTTGTTAAGACACAGGCACCGCTGGATATCCCTCTAGCTTTAAGTGGGAATATTTCAGACATCACCAGCCACGGAATGGGACCCCAGCCAAGGGCAAAACCTGAAATTGAAAATAAAGGTGAAAATAAACTTGTTTTGCATTTAAAGAAGCAAGTTGTGAATGATCCCAAAGCCTCTTCTGTGATGTGTTAATTCTACCCCAACTCTAACTACTGTCCTCTCAGACTGCTGTAGAGGGAACATTTCATTTAGAAAGCAGTACTGATATGCATACTCCAAAAACTGGTATATACTTGTTGCAACAATACCTCAAAATTATTAACGCCACTATCTGATAACACGCTTAGATAAATGAGAGGGGGGTTTTGTTTGTTTGTTTTTGTTACCCCTCTCTGAAGTGGAGGTTTCTTCACACTAAATCTACATTTTTAACTTCAATTGCCCTGCACTACCTAAAAGTTACCTCACTTTGACTGGTGCAGGAAAAAAAAAAAAAATGTTTCTGGTTGTGAACACAGTTAAAACACACCACATATCTAAGTGCAATATCTAAGAATATGGTCCAGGCTGATTAATCCATATCCTACACCAGGGGTCTCAAACTCAAATGACTATGAGGGCCACATGAGGACTAGTGCATTGAACCAAGGGCTGCATCACTGACACTCCCCCTTGCTGCCTCTGGCCCCACCCCCACTCCACCCCTTCCATTAGGCCCTGCCCCTGCCCTACCTCTTCCCTGCCATCCCCACCCCAACGCTGCCCCCAGGGGGTGCAGAAAGGGTGCAGCAGGGGCTCAGGACAGGGCATTGGTGGGTGGGGTGCAAGAGGGTGAGGAGTGCAGCAGGGGCCTCAGGGCAGGGAGTGCAGGAGGGATGGGGGATGTGGCAGGGGGCTCAGGGCGGGGAGCTGGGGCGAGGCTCCAGTCTGGCGCCGCTTACCTAGAGCAGTTCTGGGCTGGCAGCGGTGCGCACGGGGGCCAGGGCAGGCTCCCTGTCTGCCTGCCCTGGCCCCCTGCTGCTCCATGCCAGGAAGCAGCTGGAACCTCTTCCTGCAGCCCCTGGAGGAGTGGGGGCTCAAGGTTCCATGCATGCGCTGCTTTTGCTGCTCCTCTAGGTACCTCCTACGAAGCTCCCATTGGCTGCTGTTCCCTGTTCCCAGCCAATGGGAGCTGCGGGGGACGGTGCCTGGAAGGAGGCAATGCAGGAGCCCTCTGCCTCCTTCCCACTCCCCTCTGGCCCAAAGGGGTGTGCTGCCAACTGCTTCAAACAGCAGTGCGGGGCTCACAACGCCACAGGGGGCAATCCTGCAGGTAGGCAGAGCTTGGCGGGCCACACGCAAGCGCCCTGTGGGCCGCATGTTTGAGACCCCTGCCCTACACCCTTTCAGGAGTCCCTGCTGAGCATAGTACAGACTGCAAGAGCACAGCATTATAGCTTGATCCCCAAGAAGTGTTGTGCTTTCACAACTCTTAGCTGAGTCAGAGGTCACAGTTGACCAGTACTATTATAAAGCCATACTCGAGAACTTCTGAGGAATACAGTACTCCTGTCTCAAGTGCTTTTATAGTTGTGGACAATTTTTTTTTTTTTTGTATAGCCCATGACTACAATACCAGACCACTCACCAGTGATGAACAGCCCCAAGCTCACTACAGCCAACCATGCTAGATTGTTTTCTGCTTCAATAGATGCTGAATTCAGTGTAGTCAGTATGTCAGGTTGTGATGAATTCTGAGGGTTTGGAAGGATCACTTTACAGTACAGCCCAAATGCTGCAGTGCTGATAGCCATAATGACCCCTGCAAAAGTAAAGAACCAACTGCAGATTTATTGCCACTTGGAAAAGATTTGTATCCGAGACACCAGAATCGGTAAATTAAATACAAAAACACAAGCCTCTTATGGACATTCCTCACATCAGCGCTTTGCCCACAATGATTGTATAAGAATAGCATCCTTAGAAACTACCTCTGGAACTATTTGGTACAGGCTGACTCAAGTGAGAGATCACCAAAAATAAATAAAATAGTATCTAGAATTACAACAACCTCAGCAATCACTGTGAATATACATACAATTACAGGATTCAAATATACTGTATACATATATGCATGTTAGAGGAACTGAATCCTGCTTGATATAATTAATACTACCAAACCTACTTGTGAAATAGGCACAAGTAAACAAGAAGTGTTCAATAATTTCAGAAGGCCATGGTACTTTAATGTAGCTAAGAAAGCAAACTGCTTCTTTGGAAAGCTCTCTCTTGCATCATCTGAAATGAGAGTTTATGATAATTATCTTTTGAAAGGAAGGAAGGCTCTCCAGTGCAGTGTGTAAGTTGTGATCACTTCTTCTAAATCACCAGACTAAGTCTGCAGAAGTTAAGTTTTAAAATAAGCCACTTCACTGCATAATTACAAACCTTCATGCAGTAGGCAAGCTAGGATATTTTTGGTATTACAAACAATATTGTTCTTAAAGGAGGACGTTTATCAATAGAAAGTACCTTTAAGCTTTTGCATATCTGACCCAAGTTTGGAATGTTAAAATGCAGGCAAGTTTTTGCATGATGAAAGATACTTTCATCATTGTCCCAGCCTTTAAATAAAAAGGCCTCAGAGTTTAGAAACTCATTGTACTGCTTCTGGAGCTTAGGTTCTCAGTTATTAACTGGCAACATGGAAGCAGGATTCCTATAATGTAGGATACAGAGGCAAGTTAAGGGCACAAAGCAGACACAGAAAGATGCAGGACACTGGAGAAGTCTGGACCTAGGTCTTTAACACCTTCAGTCACAGTCTCCAAAGAGAGAGATTCTTAAGTATGGTTTGGAGAAAACAAAATAGTGTCTAGATGTTTCCTCATCCATTCAGATTGATCTAAATCAGCTGTCTCATATGTATTTTATATTTTAAGATACAGGTTTTGTTTTTTACCTGAAAGAGAAAGCAGTACTTTTCGCCCAGTTTTATCTATAATAAGTGCAGCCACAGCTGTGAAAAACACTTGTATGGAACCCACAACAACAGAGGCCATTCTGCTGTCCTGAAAGTAAGAGAAAAGAAATCTGTAGAAGCAATGTCATGGTGTTCAGTAAGTGATTAGGATTTTCCAGTAATGCTGCAGGTAAAGAAATAAGCATATTTTGTATTGCTAATTTGTATGCAGTATTGATATCTTGGTCTGATCTCTGTATTAACGAACATACTGTGCTTCTGCACAGTACCTTTCATATGAGGATCAAAATGCTTTTCAATCATTAAGCCTCACCAGGTAAATTACTCCTGGGGGGATTCTGCACCAAAAAATTAAATTCTACAAAATTCTGCAATTCTCTTTTACAGTTAAGGTGCAGCTTGCAGAGCCCACATGATCCCTCACCCCATTCTCTGCCTACCAGACAGGTTGCGGGGGGGTGGGGGGGAACTCAGGGCTTCTCCCCGTGGATGGGGGGGCACTAGGGGCTTCTTCTGCACAGCAGGGATAGGAGTCTCGGGGTTTCAACCCCATGGCATGCGCCAGCCAGGGCTCGGTGCTTCATCTGAAGCCCAGAGGCCCCCCCCTCCCTGCAGAGCAGAAACCCTTAGCCCCACCACTCCGCCGCAGGGCTGAAGCTCCGAGCACTGGCAGGCACACCCCAGCTCTTGAACGTCTGAAGATTGTCATCTGCGCTCGGAGGGTCAGTAAGTTTGGCCACCACTACTGTAGATCATCCTGCTACCATAAGGTTCTGAATGGCCATACTGTGCAGATGAGAATTTCCTAAGTAGCCATGGATTATAACATTATAGCTCCATTACATGTTCAAGAGTGGCCAGTTGACTGTTCTGGGGCCTCAACTGTTTAAGTAAAGAGATGCTCCCTAAGCAGTGGCAAAGTCAGAAGCAACTAACAGGAATGTCAAGGATAGCAGCCCAGATGTCCAACTCAACCACTGCTCTTATTAATATACATGAAGTCTCAATTTTATTCATTTCATTCAGCAAATGAACACAAGATTGCTATTAGCAGCTGATTCTCACAAGCCTCTGTCACTGCCATACCTGTGGATGACCTGGAGATTATGCAAGAAACACAAAGGGAAATTGAGGCAGTGGAGGATGAATGCATGAAAGGAAGAAACAAAATCTGTATTTTTAAAGTTTGATTCTAACATGCAGAGCATATCTTTGTCAGTTAAACTGAAAACGGACACCAGCCAGAAGCACTTTGCATGAGGTATTAGCTTAAAAATAGAATTTAATTATGACTAGTAAAAATATCCTGATCTTTCTATAGAGATCCACTCCAGCAATTATTCCTCTCCATTGCTGTAATTTAGCTTTCACCTGACACAGCAATTTTACTTCCTCTGAAGCACACAATAGTAACCATGGCGAGAGAGATTCTGCGTGGCCCTATGACCAAGTGGGCTTCTGGCACCTTATACTACATTTCCTGGAAATGGAGGCAAAGTTGCTGACCAGCAGCCTAATATATATTATTTTCCTTGAAGAAACTGTTAATAAAACTAATCAACCAGAACAAGGACAGTGAGATGCCTGCATACAAACAAAACCACAGAGACAATGTTTTTCCATGACTTTAACAGATTCACCAAATTCATATATGGTTTCTGTTTGGTACTCTACTCAAGTGTAACATTCGGCTAAACTGCACTTATCTATTGTATTTTAGAAAGATTGAAGTGAACAATGCTTACCTTAAAATTAGCTTCTTCAAAGATAGTTTCTGCATAAAACATAATTGCATTAATCCCTGTTACTTGCTGGAAGAACATCAGTGCCACACCAATAAGAAATGGCTTGTAGATAGATGGATTCTTAAATTCAGCAACACTTAGTCTGTGCTATAAAGGAAGACATAGGCAAAGATTCAGTGACAATTATTTGATTTGCATAACTGAATGAAGAAGTGCTACCACTGAGATTCAGATCTATAAGACCATATTGTGATGCTACGTATAAGAAAGGTAGCCATTTATATTACCATTAACACTGTTATACAATTTCTGTAAATCTTGTACAAAGAATGTCATGTAAGGTAGCAAATAATAAAACTTTTCCATTGATAAGTATGATTATCCTGTTTATAAGCATTAATCATCTTTGTATCTGAAGTTATGAATATTGGCTATGTACTTGTATCTGAAACGTGTATTGTAGTCTGCCAAATAACTGCTTAGCCCTGATGTAAATCTGTGTGCTGAGGGCCCATCAGGGAAACTCCACTCTCCCAACAGGCCATTGAAGAAACTCATCCTGTCCAGATAGCATTTTTGAGGATACCTCAGACAGCAAGGAGCTAATGGCCACCCCCTGTGATGCAGCAAAACATGTAGGAGCTTGTGATACGCTTATGTGACCCTGGACTCCATCTTGGGACAGTAGCTTTCATATACAGGGGCTGTGGACTTTATTTGATATAGTAAATTTCCACGTACATGAAGGAGAATATAAAGACACCTCCATTTTGCTTCTTTCCTGCTCTAATTCTCTGGACTATAGATTTACAACAAAAAGAAACATCTTGAACTATGGACTGAGGACCTTCCAATCTTTTGGAAGTCAGAGAGATTTTACAAGCCAGCAGTCTATTCCATCACTGCTACAAACCTGATATAAGGACTTTGCAATCATTAGTATGTAAATAAATCTATTAACCATTTATAACTCTTTTCTTTTATTAATAAATCTTTAGTTGCTAAGGACTGGCTGACAGTGTGATATCTGGGTAAGATCTGAAATTCATATTGCCCTGGGGATGTGTGTGTTTGATCCTTTGGGGGTAGAAAGAACCTCACATACGGTGAAACGGGTTTTCAATAATCTCTCACTTTATTAGACTTGGTTGTCTGGATTGGAGCCAGGAGCTAGAATGCTTAAAGGGGACAGTGTTTGGCTTCTGGCTAGCCAGTCTGGTACTGCAGAAGCTCTTTTATTACCAGTTTGGTGAATCTAATTAATTAGAGTGTAAACCACCAGCTTTGGCGATTGCCCTATTTCTTGCAGGCAGTCAGCCCTGAGGGACATTGTCAGTGTGGTCTATCCCAGGCACTTGGTCACACACAAACAGAGCAAGTCTCCCATTTAAGTAATCTATTAAACTGGCATAATGAATGTGATTATGTTTGGAACAGCTTGAGAACTCTCAGTACTTAAATAATGCTGATTTCTTCTACCCTCAGTTCCCATTCTTATAACTGAACCATAGTATTTGGACACCTGCGGGAGCAACATTTGAAGCCACAGCAGGGAATTTAGAAAAACTGGGCATCAATTCCCTCTGAAGTTTCTGCCTGCCTCTCCTACTGCCCCATCACTCAGCCCTCACAAGATACCCAAATCCACAAACCCCTTTGTAAAACA
Source organism: Chelonoidis abingdonii (assembly GCF_003597395.2). NCBI lineage: Eukaryota > Metazoa > Chordata > Testudines > Testudinidae > Chelonoidis > Chelonoidis abingdonii. The sequence goes on from NC_133792.1 coordinate 26,684,458, forward strand.
TGAGAGATTTATTGGTATTCACTTTCTACAAGTATCTACGAGTCCAAACTATAAAGACTTGTTTAGTAGTTTGGTCAATATGATCTCTAGAACAAATTGAGGGGACTAATCTGTGCTTTTATATATGAGACAAAGTGGGCAAGATCTTTTATTGTACCAACTTCTGTTAGTGAAGTAGACAAACTTTGGAACTATGCAGAGATCTTTAAGATCTGGGAAAGGTACTCAATTATTTCACTATTGTCTCTGACCACACAAAGTATGTAATAACCATAGCATATTTAACTACATTTCTTCTTTACTGAATAAAAAAGGCTTTTAGTGTAACCCAGAACAAAATCTTCGTCACCTGCTCCTCAGCATGAGTTTCAATCTGCCTGCATTCCCATTCATGGTCCACCTCTGATCCCCGCAGAAACTGTAAAGCAGCCATAGCTTCAGTGCGTTTTTTCTGTTTCAGCAGGAACCTAGGTGTTTCAGGCATGAAGGACATGAACACGAGCATTATGCAAGGTGGGAAAGAACATAGCACAGCCAGCCAGCGCCATCTGAGTGCCATTCCTAAGGCAGGAAGGGGATGGAACATAAATGAAGAGAATCAGCTGACATTTGTACACATTATAGTGAGCTGCACTAGCTTTGCTGATAAAGCAATTTGTGTACATTTTCCCCTTCCTCAAGAGTGGTTCCCTGAGCATGTGCCGATTCTCTTCCTGAAGTCTGGAGAAGTTTCACTATCCCTGCCTCCCAAATAGCCAGCATGTATGTGTCCAAAAAATTTTTTCCAAATCAACCTAATTTCCGTCTTTGATGGGGTTACTGGTCAAGTGGATGGGAAAAACCAGATGTGATACATCTTAATTTTAGTAAGGCTTTTGACACAGCCCTATACAACAATCTCCTAAGCAAACTAGGGAAATATGGTCTAGATGGAATTACTAGAAGATGGATGTAAAACTGGTTGAAAAACCATACTCAGAATAATATCAATGGTTCACTGTCAAACTGGGAGGACGTATCTAGTGGGGTTCCACAGGCATCAGTTGTGGCTCCCCTACCATGCAATATTTTAATTAATGACTTGGATAATGAAGTGGGAAAAAAAAGGGAAGGAGAACCGGGAGAACTACAGACCGGTCAGTCTCACCTCAATCCCTGGAAAAAATCTTGGAGCAGGTCTTCAAGGAAACCATTTTTAAGCACTTGGAGGAGAGGAAAGTGATCAGGAACAGTCAACATAGATTCACGAAGGGCAGTCATGCTTGACCAACCTGACTGCCTTCTATGATGAGATAACTGGCTCTGTGGATATCGGGAAAGCAGTGGACGTGATATATCTTGACTTTAGCAAGGCTTTTGATATGGTCTCCCATAGTATTCTTGCCAGCAAGTTAAAGAAGTATGGATTAGATGAATGGACTATAAGGTAGATAAAAAGCTAGCTAGATTGTCAGGCTCAATGGGTAATTATCAACAGCTTGATGTCTAGTTGGCAGCCGGTATCAAACAGAGTGTACCAGGGGTCGGTTATGGGGCTGGTTTTGTTCAACATCTTCATTAATAAACTGGATGATGGGATGGATTGCACCCTCAGAAAGTTCACAGATGACACTAAAATGAGAGAGAGATGGGGGAGAGGTAGATACGCTGGAGGGTAGAGATAGGGTCCAGACTGACCTCGACAAATTGGAGGCTTGGGTCAAAAGAAATCTGATGAGGTTCAACAAGGACAAGTGCAGAATCCTGCACTTAAGACAGAAGAATTCCATGCACCGCTACAGGCTGGGGACCAACTGGCTAAACAGCAGTTCTGCAAAGAAGGACCTGGGGATTACAGGGATGGTCTAGACAGTATTTGGTCCTGCCATGAGGGCAGGGGACTGGACTCGATGACCTCTCGAGGTCCCTTCCAGTCCTAGAGTCTGAATCTATGACAAATTGGAACGAGTCCAGCGGAGGGCAACGAAAATGATTGGGAGCTGGGGCATATGACTTATGAGGAGAGCCTGAGGGAACTGGGGTTATTTAGTCTGCAGAAGAGAAGAATGAGAGGGGATTTGCTAGCAGCCTTCAGCTACCTGAAGGGAGGTTCCAAAGAGGATGGAGCTCGGGCTGTTCTCAGTGGTAGCAGATGACAGAACAAGGAGCAATGGTCTCAAGTTGCAGTGGGAGAGGTCGAGGTTGGATTGTAGAAAACACTATTTCACCAGGAGGGTGGTGAAACACTGGAATGGGTTACCTAAGGAGGTGATGGAATATCCAACCTTAATGGTTTTTAAGGCCCAGCTTGACAGAGCCCTGGCTGGGATAATTTAGTTGGTGTTGGTCCTGCTTTGAGCAGGGGGTTGGACTAGATGACCTCCTGAGGGCTCGTCCAACCCTAATCATCTATGGTTCTATGATTAGAGTTCAAAAGAACTGTGACAAATTGGAATATTGGTGTGAATTCAGCAAGATGAAATTCAGTAAGGACAACCACACCACTAGGCACATTTAGTCTTGAGAAAAAACAACTGGTGGGACCTCATAACAGGTCTTCCAATATGTCAAAGGCTATTATAAAGAGGACCGTTCTCCATGTACACTGAAGACAGAAGTAGTAACATGCTTAATCTGCAGCAATGGATATTTAGGTTAGCTATTATGTAAAATTTTCTAATTTTAAGTGTTCCAGAGCTTATCTACAGTCTTTCAAGAAAGGTTGTGGAATCCTCCATTGGAGGTTTTTAAGAACAGGTTGGACAAACACCTGTCAGGGATGGTCTAGGTTTACTTGGTCCTGCTACAGCAGAGGGGACTGGATTTGATGACCACTCAGGGTCCTTTCTAGCCCAACAGTTCTATGATTCTATAACTAAGTGCAATACCTGCAGCATAAGCTCCCAGTATACCAGTCACCACCATCAACTGAACACATGAGCCAAGTGTTCCTCGAATTTTTGAGTGGGATATTTCAGAAATATACACCTAAAAATGCATAATTAGAAAATATTAACAAAAAAGTTTTAAAAAGTAACAGCTGATATTGAAAATAACTTTTTAAAATACAGCCACATTGTTCCAACATGAATCATAAGCAGCTACACTGGAATGACTAAAGCCAGCAGTGTTACTTTTGGGAATTTACATTGATTCCATGAAAGGCTCTGCCAAAAATACTAACAAACGTGTCAAAAATTAACAGAAATCAAAATGCCACAGCTTGCCTAGAGGAAAATAAGTTAGCATCCCGGAAATGGATGCTGAATGTGAACTACAAAATAAGTCCACAATTCTGGTAACAGATACACAGAGATGGAGCCCCAGACAGCTCCACTGGGATCCTTTCAGAACTATGAATTACTAGATCTGCTCACCAAGGAGGACAAAAGGGAAGGGGGAGGGGTGAAGGTAGGGGAAACTGAGGGGAAAACTAGTGTGTGCGCGCGCGCATGCATGTGTGCGCATAGGGAAAAAATGAAAGTCAGGAGATAACAGTAAACTGGATGTATACATTCTGCCTGCTTTGCACTGCTCCAAAAAATGTTGTAATGCAGCCACAGCCTAGTAGCAAATCTGACCCAAAGAATTTAAAAAGTTTTAGAAAAATATTAAAAATTGAAGATATGTAGTCTGTTTTATTTACTCTTTATATATTAAACAAATGTTAAGGACAAGGAAATTCCTGGACAAAACCTAAGTTAAAATGGAGTGAAGACTGAAAATAATTGAATAATAATAAATAATAATAACAGAGTGTTACAGTGATGCACTAACAACAAGTATTATAAACCTGGGAAATTCAGAGTTAACAGTAAACTGAAAAGAAATCCAAACATACTGAGGACTGGAAATGCCATTGGGAAACCCAAATCATCTAAGTTTTGCCTTTCAGAGAGACACCAAGAGGAAATAAATGTAATCCATCTTAAAAAGTCAATGCTATTTAATATAGAAGACCACAAACACTAATATGTATGATAATAGTCATATGGTTATTGCGTGGTGTCACTATAGGGTAGAGTTAAGGTTGTATGGGTGCCATAGCTGTGGTTTTAAGGTTATATCTCATGCAACATTTTTCCAGACTATGCTGAATAAATAAGAAATAGAAACTGTTTCACTTACTGGAACAACAAGTGAAGTAATGCCACTGGCTAACCCAGTCAATATTCGTCCAATGTAAAGCATCCAGACATTCTGGGCGGATATGATAATTGTAAACCCAGAGACATATGGTATTGAGCACAGCATCAAACTCAGCTTCCTCCCAACTTTATCCACCATACAGCCTCCCAGTATTCCTCCAGCAGCAGCTCCTAATGTTACTACAGACTTCAGAAAATAAGCACACACAAATAGATAAATGACTATACATTCTGCAGCCTTTCCAAAAATTAATCGTTGCTTTTTGGTTTAAAAGATGATGTACGGAAGCCATTAGACTAAGGGACAAAGACTAGCCTACCTAACCATTCATAAACTAGTGCAATTCCCAAAGATCATTAATCCACTTCAAAAGGATGGCAGATCAGTTTTAGGGTGAGAGCGCGCGCGCGTAAGTAAACATTAAAAGATATTGCAGGAGAAAAGATATATAGCTATATAGTCAGTTAAAAACAGAACCACCATGCATGCATCTTTTTAGAAAGTAAAACTTAAGGTTCGAGAGTGGCCAGCTTGACTGTTCTGAGGCCTCAACTGTTTAAGTAAAGAGATGCTGCCTAAGCAGTGGCCCAGCAAGCTGTTACAACATGCTTTGCTCTCAATATAGCACAATTTCATTTAGCAATGAGAGAGGGGAGCTCAGTCTCCAGGGCCCATTTAATCTTTGGACATTCTATTGAAACTGCCAAGAGCAGGCCAGTTAATGCCAAGTGTGATGAGTTCATAGAATGAGGCAAAAAACTCTAAATTAATTTCACAGACTACCAAACTGCCATTAGGTGAAAACAACTTTCAGTCACTCAGATTTTTCACTAAAATTTGAAAAAATTACCTAGAACTGAAAGAGTACATATTCTATTATTAAATCCAAGCTGCCTAGTCTCATACAAACAGATAGTTTTCTCAAAATAGACCTGCCCCACAACTGAAAACGCATAAGGAATTTTTTCTTACCAAAATCAGTCACACATTATTATAATGCATCTTGCAGAGACTTACCCCAAACCATGATGCTTCGTGGGTGTCTAATCTTAATTTAGAGTCACTAATTTTCTTCAGATCAGGAATAGCTGGTGAACTGTAACCTAGGACAAATCCAAAGCTGAGGGGTCCCAAAACAGCAGCAAAGGTGGCCAGATATAGCTTTCTGTTCTGGACTTTGCTGTAAAAGAGCCAGGAATGAGTCAAACAGAAATTCTGCATGTGTATACAATTGTTGGTTCTCATATTACTGCAAAAGCCAAAAAAAATTCTGTTTTATAATATGCTTTATATGTACAAATTGTGTGACTTGGTCAATCAAGTATGTAAATAGATCAGTTCAATGTTTCAGAATCCTCAGTGCAAGCCATCAGACAGTCTCAATCCAGGTAAGAATCTGGAGATGTCTGAATACTTAAATTACCTTTTTTTTGTGTGTGTGTTCCAGAACACACAATTTAAATTGCCTATTTTGGTATCATCTTAGGGAGAGTTAGAAGTAGAGAAGGCTATCAAGGTAGTAGCAAGTGAGATTAGAACCTGAACAAAACAAACTGAAATCTCTCTTTTCAATAAGTTATCACTCAATCATAATTTAAAAAATGGTGAAATCCTGGTGCCAACTAAAGTCAATTGGAGTTTTTCCATTGACTTCAGTGGGGCCAGTATTTCAAGCTATAAGTCAGAGTCTACAGCCTGGGATCACAGCTAAAATAAAATATAGTCATAGTGGGACCACCATAAAATCAATACTTGGAAGGGAACCAGTATGTCTATATGCACACATATTGATTTGGACTTGAGTTTACAGATGTTTAATTCTCTCAGTGCTAGAATTAGAAAGTGTTTCTAACCTTCCCCCCCCCCCCCCCCCCACACACACACACTGGCAAAGCCAGTTAAATTAGTAATAAAGGCAATGGCAATTTACCTACTTTTTTGGGGGGGAGGAATGGGAGGGGGTTACTGACTCATTTGGAATCAAACATTTCAGCTAGTTTAAGCACAAAACACAAAAAGCTTTCTTTTCTTAAAAAAGTTTCAAACCATAGCCACAACTTGTCAGCTGATTCTCCACAGAAACTGCTGATATGACTGAGAGAACTGCATCAGTTATCTTCCCACCCACTCACAATCTCACAAACCCTTTTATTTTCAGAAGTGTGTCAAAACCTTATCTTCACTATTTCACAGTAACCTGTATTTAACATGAGATTAAAAGTATGCAAGAGAATTCAAAACTTTCCACCTCTGCTCTAAACATATTTCTGCAATCAGATCCCATCTCTAAGCTATTTTGATTTTAGACTGGAAGGTTTACTAGTTCAAGGTGGGTCTGGATACAACAAAAAAATCTCCAAGCACTCAAAGCCAACTTTCTGCTTATATGTTTTTTCAGTCATCCTCTAACTCCTACTTACTTTTGTAGCAAGACAAAGTCCAACTTGGACTATTTTTAAACTAGAATCAAAACGTTTAGAACTTAAAGATATCTTTCTAGCCATACTTCTTAACATGCTTTTCAAAAGATGAGTAAAAATATGACAAAATGACTTCACTAAGGTGATATCAGAGTGGCAAATCTGGAACAGAACCCACATCTCCCATGGCCCAGTCCCAATCCATCAGACCATAGTGCCTCCAGGTTTTACTCCTTACTCTGTTGCTTTCAAGACCCCACTCTCTTCTCTTTAGCTATAGTGTCTCTTGGAAGTCAAACAAACAGTCTATTCAGAATCCTGTTACAAACATAATTACATCAACCTTGTCTTGAAGGGCCTACACTTGCTCATGACCCACTACAAGACTTGCCTTGCCTTCACCACTGCTTCTGTTCCTATTTAACTTAGCAAGCTCTTTTCCCCAAAACTGCATTTTCTCTGACCCCCTTCTCCTTCGTATCAGGTCCTTCATACTATCGTATCAGTTCACTAGAGCAGGCTGCCCTCATAGTTTTTAAGGCCAAAAGGGACTATTATGATAATCTGATCTGACCTTCAGCATCACACAGGTGACAGAATTTCACTAGAGTGATTCCAGCCTCAAGCACTTTTGGTTGAGCTAGAGCATATCTTTTAGAAGACATCCAGATGTACAGCCAATCCCTTTCTAAGTGTTGGTTAAAACTTACCTCCTTAGCTCCATTTTCAGTCAGTCAGATGTCAACCAGCTTTCCTCACTGATTCTTATTCACACCCGCCTATTAGGCACTCTACTCTGCTGTGCCCAGAACTCATACTGTGACATTCTTCCATATTAGTCACTGCACTTGCCGCTATGCCTCAGGAGAGAGTTGCAGGAATGCCACATTATAAAACTATATTGTTTGAGGCCTTCTATTTTGTTTTGTGAGAGCAATGTCAAAAAAACGTTTTTAACTAATTGACAAATTCAATAAAAATAGGAAAAAACTTAAATGAGAGCTAAAGTCTGGATGGAGTCTAGTCAGAAGCAAGATCAAATATTCCGAAGCCAAATGGCATGTAGGCTAGAGCCCCACGTGGGAAGAAGCAAGCCAAGTCTCTGAAAAAACTTGACTGGAAACATCAGAGTAGGGAGGGCAGTCACACACTGACACTTTGTTACTACTCAGCCAGGAACTCCAATGTCTCCAGCTCAGAAAAAGCAAAGGCTCTTACCTCAGGTAGGCATCCAGCACAGGGACGCTCTCAGCAGGCAGCAGCCATTGCTCACTTGGCTTCCTGGAGCTCAACAAGGGTTGGGATTCCTCAGCAGCCATCTCGAAAGTAGCGCTGTCCTGGCAACGGCAGTCTGGTGAGCCTGGCCTCAGCCTAGTGAAATAAAGGGACAAGCAACAGTAGAAACGTCACTAGACTACGGTAGGTGTGGCGAGTTACAAGCCCCTCTCTGTAGGGCTAGGGAGGGGAGGGAGAACCCAGAGCTCAGGACAAGAGTCTACGGAGCGCAGGAATAGGTGCCCCACTCGCGGGGGGGGGGGGCGCTATTCACTCTGCAGCGATGGGCGCCAGCCCAGCGCTCCCCATATGCACCACGCAGGGAGGGGACAGCAGCTGCAGGACTGGGCGGATAGCGCCCCCTCCCCCGGATCCCTCAGAGGGGAACCAGCTACCGCGCGTAAGAAGCCTGACGCGCGCCGGCCCTCACAGTTGAGGCTCCAGATACTGAGGGAACAGAGTGAAGGACCGACCGTCCCTTATAACCAGTCCCCCGCACGGCGTTTCCGGGGATTTTCTAGGCGTGGAGGACTAGCGAGCTCTATGGGTCTAGCTCTGACATCCGGACAGGCGAGCCTCGCTCCGCTGAAGGGATGGCTCTGGGCGGAGTCTCTGCCTCCTCGCGCAACAGCCGTAACCCAGCGGCCTTCTCTCTCGCCTCCTTTCCCTCTGTGGGGCCGGCAGGACGGAAACAGCGATAGGCCGCGGCGCAAGACACTGACGTGTGCAGTGCGCGCCGGAAGCTGCTCGGGTCGAGGCTGTGCCTGTAGTGGGATCTAGTGGCGGCAGGTTCGACCCCTGGGGAGAGGGGTGGGCAGGACCCGATTTCACCCTCCAGGGCCTCGGCCGCCTCCTCCCAGGCCCCAGTGACCCCCACGGGGAGGGGGAGAGATCGAGGTGTGGGCGGGGCGGGATCCTGGGGTGCAGCGGCTGAGCTGGGGTCGTGGAGAGGGAGTGACTGAATCTCTGCTTTGCTGCTGCAGGAGAAATGGCTGCAGAGGAATCCCAGCTCCTGTTGAGCTCCAGGGAGCCAAGTGAGCAATGGCTGGTGCCTGCTGAGAGACTCCTTGCGCCTGACACCTACCTAAGGTGAGTATTCCTGGAGCTCCCAGCCACAGCGCAGAGAAGCGCCCGACATTCTGAAGTGTAGCTGGCAAGTGGCTACACTTCCCCTCCCCATCTTACACAATAACCAGGTACAGGATCGCACTGGTCCCTTCTGGCCTTGGAATCCGTGAAAACCAGGTTCTAGCCTGGGCTGGGAATCGTTCTACAACTAGCGCTACATTTGTGCTTTAATAAAGGGTGCGATTTTTATATAGCTCAGGTCGTAGCAAGGCCTGTGAGAAGTTGCCTGAAGTTTTGACTGATTATCAGGGTCTGTTCTGTATTTGGTGAACTGTACACATAACACATTACCACCACTGTGACTAAAAGCTGTAGACTGTTGAATTAGTTGCTTGACCAAAATCAGTAATGAAACAAATGCTGGAAAACTCAGAACAATTTCTGCAACATTTGCATACTCAGGAGATGGGTAGGTCAACTGGATGTTAAGCTTTCTGTTCTACTCAAAATCATTAGACTCACTAATCAGAAACCAGAACAGATTTTGGTTTATATATAGAGGATTGAGTTTTGTTCCTCAGTCCATGTAATAACTACTGGCTCTAGCTATTGTGTGTATACAACAAACAAGGATCAGAAATTTTAAGAAGCTGATACATGCTTTACATGGAAAACCCTTCACCAGAGTGCAAGATGGGACTATCTGTAAGAAATTAACAAAACCCATATTAAACTATGGTCATAATGTCAGCTGTCTTTCCCTAAGACTTCTGTTGATTTAGAAGCCATTATTAATCTTGAGGGAAGTAAAGTCTTGTTATCTGTAGGTGAATTAACTGCTCTTCCTGCAGATCTGCTGTTCCTTTGGCATTGTCTATGTATGGGAAAACTAAGTATTTTGTTGCACCAATGCTATCAACAGGGAGACTGTGGTGTAGACTGAACAGATTTACACAGTATTAAAAGCTTGTCTGTCTACACAGTAGCTTCTGCTGTTTGTAGCACTGGTACAGAAAAAGCTACATTTTCCTAGCATATGTCTAGATACTGTCAGGATCATAGGACTGGAAAGGACCTTGAGAGGTCATCTAGTCCAGTCCCCTGCATTCATGGCAGGACTAAGTTCTCTAGACCATTCCAGGTAGTGTCTTCATAAGTCTTCACAACTGTTCTTTACCTTTCCTCCTTGCAATGCTTTTAGGACACATACCTTACTTTAACATATTTTGCTATAGGAGACAATTTATTACAGACTCTTGCAATCTTAAATTAATGCCTTTTCAGTACCTTGGATTTTGATTTCTACAGACTAAGTTCAACTAGCAGTCTAATAGGTTAACTAGTGTAAGTGGCTAGTGAGAGACTCTCTGAAAGAATAAATAACTCATGATGATTTTTAGTGACCTCAGCTTGAAGTATTGCTTATTTGTCTATACCTAGATGAATCTATATCTTATCTTATGGAGGCTGTACATAAAGTCTTATGTACCTCAATTTTGGTGTGATATTAGCCTGCCTGAATGCATAGAGTTAAATCAGAAGAAGCTGTAAGGGGGAAACTTGCTTCAAAAGAGGTTAAAATAACAGTGGCTGAGCCATTAATTGGGAAGAAGCTACTTACCTGGTAACAGTGGCTGAGCCATTAATTGGGAAGAAGCTACTTACCTGGCTCCATCCAAGCTAGAATGGCTTCCTCTTCCCAGTGCTAAACCTAGGATCAAAGGAGGATACTAAACCATTGCAGGACAACAGGCCAAGAAAAGGGAGTTGGTTGAGTGATTTGCCAGGGAGCATCAGTGAAAGCTGACAGGCATGAGAGAGAGACAAACTGCAACAGAACAGTCTGCTTCTTCCAACTCAGAGATGGTGCTAACTGATCTAGATAAATTATACCAAAGTTGGCAAGGAAGGATTAAGGGTTAGGTAAGGGAAAATATACATATAGATGTTTACTGTTTTACTCTTTGGTCTGTGTGCTTTGTACCTTTGCATGAATGTGTTTCGAATAAGCTGTTTTTTATTCATGTTAATAAGCTGCTGCCACAGGTTCCTGGAATGAAAGGGCTTACAAATGCCAAACCCACCTGGGGCTGTTGCATTAATATAGTGGGAAACAGGGTGGCTGATATACAGAGATCCAGTCTGAAGGTAGTTGAAGAGCATGGTTCTACCCAAAGAGAGGTGAAGGAAGCATGGCCTATACTCAAAAGGAACTAAGATGGATCTAAAGCATGTTTACAGGGAAAACAATGAAACTAGTACTTAGAGAAACATTAACTTACTATGGCCAAATACATTTCTTAAGACCATTGAATCTACTTTGTAAATGCTACATAGTTATCTATTGTATGCATTAAAAGTACTTTTTTGTACACTGACTTACATTATCAACATGAAGTTGAGAATGCTGATAAATCAATGATTAAAGATGAGAAATGTTTACATTATCTTTTTGAACAGAACTAACACAATATTTTGATGTACCACAGGTAAATTTTTCCATAACCTTATGGAGAAAAAGGACTTTGAAGCATGGCTTGATAACATTTCTGTTACATTTCTTTCTCTGACGGACTTGCAGAAAAATGAAACTCTGGATCACCTGATTAGCTTGAGTGGAGCAGTCCAGCTCAGGCACCTCTCCAATAACCTAGAGATTCTCCTTAAGCGGGACTTCCTCAAACTCCTTCCACTGGAACTCAGTTTTTATTTGTTAAAATGGCTTGATCCTCAGACCTTACTCACATGTTGCCTCGTGTCAAAGCAGTGGAATAAGGTTATAAGTGCCTGCACAGAGGTGTGGCAAACTGCTTGTAAGAACTTGGGTTGGCAGATAGATGATTCTGTTCAGGACCCTCTGCATTGGAAGAAGGTTTACTTGAAGGCTATTTTAAGAATGAAGCAACTGAAGGACCATGAAGCCTTTGAAACATCCTCATTAATTGGACACAGTGCCAGAGTATATGCACTTTACTATAAAGATGGACTTCTTTGTACAGGTGGGAAGCCCACTAGCTTTGGAGTCTATTATGATGCTTAAAGATTTCTCATTTTTGAGCTTTACCATGTGTTTGGTAACAATATAGTTTGTTTAAGCAGATTTATGATAGCTACGCTGTCAGCGGTGTTGGAGGAGGGATGGAATTGTAAGGAGTGAAGGTGGGAAACTGGGAGGCCATGCACCTAGCAATTAAATTGAAACTGTTGCAGTTGTGTTTGTGTAATATTGAAACTTCATCATTCCCGGAAAACTAGACCTTTCCTCATTAAGTAAGTCTCACCCTGCTTGAGTGGAGAGGAAATACTTAATTTAAGATACACATGTGGAAAAGCCCAGTATAAGTCTGGGAATTACATGTCACTTTAATGCAGCCAGTTATCGTGTTCTTAAACTATAGGTTCAGATGACTTGTCTGCAAAGCTGTGGGATGTAAGCACAGGGCAGTGCATATATGGTATCCAGACACACACTTGTGCTACAGTGAAGTTTGATGAGCAAAAGCTTGTAACGGGATCCTTTGATAACACAGTAGCCTGTTGGGAATGGAGCTCAGGGGCCAAGATCCAACATTTCAGAGGGCATACAGGCGCAGGTACGTTGAGCTTTTATTCAACTTAAGTCCATCAATGAAATTGTTAATTTATCCCTATCAAATTAGAAACGGAGATCAGAATTGGACCATTGTACTGCAGACACTGCTATTTGTGCTGTAAGTTTAATATTGTGAATCAGTTTCTCATCTTTTTTGAGGGGGAACCTGCTGGGGGGAAGGGGGGGGGGGACAGACCTACAAATATGCACACTAGCTCTGCTTGCTCTTTGGGGTAAGTCCTAGGCTTAGGCACACCCTGGTCTGCAGGGACATGGACACAATACTGGTAGTATAGTACTTGATGCCTGCTCAGTGTGATATGGAGCACAATTCACCAGGGCTACTTACATCCCAAGCTGGGGGAGGATTTGGGGAGAGGGATGAGGTAGGCCCAGTAGATCTGACCTTGCCTGTATCACTGGTAACTCTTCACATCTCTCTTCCTCTGAGGGAGTTACAGCAGGTGTAATAAGCTGCAGTAGCAGCTGCAGCTCCACACCCTGGAGGGAGAATTCTCTCTCACCAGCACTCTTCCAAATCTCCCTCATGTTATTTGGGCTGGTTCGTGGATCCCCAATTTGTCTTTTGGAGTTGGAAGGGTATCTGGAGTTTACTAATTCTGCTGTGTAAACATGCCCACTTAGAAATTCATCTTGCACCAAGGACAGGAGGCTACCTAGCAGAACAGCTGAGGCTTTAAATGTAGTAATTTTTTTTTTGTTTGTTTTTTTGGATGGACTAAGGCAGGGGTAGGCAACCTATGGCATGGGTCCCAAAAGCGGCACGTGAGCTGATTTTCAGTGGCACTTACACTTCCCGGGCCCTGGTCACCAGTTTGGGGGGGGGGGGGGGTTGCATTTTAATTTAACTTTAAATGAAGCTTCTTAAACATTTTAAAACCCTTATTTACTTTACATACAACAATAGTTTAGTTATATATTATAGACTTATAGAAAGATCTTCTGAAAACATTAAAATGTATTATCGGCACGCGAAACCTTTAGAGTGAATAAATGAAGACTCAAACAGCACTTCTGAAAGCCCAGGGGTCGGCAACCTAAGGCTTTTCAGAACTAGGATATTTAAAACAAAATGACTTCTGGAACACCTACAGTGGGGACTGGCCTAAATAATTAGGTTACACTACACTTAATTCATACATCAGTCAAAACAAAATCCTGCTAATTGAGATACTATTCTAATTTTATGAAGAACCAGTAGCCTTGGGAATCTAAGCTTTAAGGGGTGGAAATAACAGATTCATGTATTTAAAGTAACCATTCAATCTGTTTAAACCATTAGAATCTTTGAAAATTGAGGTTAATTGTGTTGGCCTGGTCCCCTCATCTCAGATGAGATGGAAGATAAATGTAGAGAGTGGTGCTATTCACTTAAAATCCTTCTTGCTTGTAGTTTTTAGTGTGGACTACAATGATGAACTCGATGTTCTGGTCAGCGGTTCTGCAGACTTCACTTTGAAAGTATGGGCCTTATCAACAGGAATGTGCCTGAATACACTTACTGGACACACTGAATGGGTCACAAAGGTAGGGTTGTACTGATATAGTCAAATCTTGCTTTGCAAGATAATACTGTAAATGTGTGTATGTTTTACACACATCCCATGCCTCCTCAAGTAGTAATCCTTCACTTGCAGCCATACAGGGGTGGGCTGTCAGTAACCAGAGATAAGCAGTTGATGCAGGAATTGTCAGTTGTGATTCAAAGAAAATCGTTGTTAAGATGTTACAAAATAACCCTTTGCCAGAAGAGAGACTAAGGTGCGTGAGGTAATATCTTTTATTGGATCCACATTTGTTGGTGAGAGAGACAAGCTTTCACGCCATACAGAGCTCTTCAGGTCTGGGAAAGGTACAAAAAGTTATCACCTCACCTATCTAGTCTCTCTAATATCCTGTGACCAACATGGCTACAATTATATTTTATAGAAGAGGCACTTACAAAAGCTACAGTGAAAACATTCAATCCACTTACATGATGCAGTTCCTATAGCAAAGTGAATGGAATGATTAGGGTTCAATGTTTTATTCCAGGAATGAGTGTGATTGTACTGAAGCCAAGCTACTTTGAAAGGCATAATTACAATGAAAAAAGTGCTGCTTTTCTGTAAAGTGTACAGTCAAAATGAAGGTGAGCAAAGTTTTCTCAAACGAGGAAGCTGGAATGCTTAGTTCTTAGCTGGTCAGGGTAATTCTAGAACCAAGTTTAACATGAGAGGGTTTTCTATCATAGTGATTTGTCAGCAGTGGGAACACAAAATCTTAATTGTTCTGGGTTCTTTTTGATGACAGAGTATTCTTCCTTAAAAGAACCTGTGCCCCACAGGCACAGTCATAGCAGAATTGCAAGTGTATTTAATCCTCTATTACTCAAATTGTCAATAAACCAGAGCAAGTTTTACACCAGATTTGAATAGGTAATTTAACATTTTACAAAATAGGGAATCTGTTTAGTGCGCTTTAGACCTACTTAACTATTTCTTCAATTGCAGGTGGTTTTGCAGAAGTGTAAAGTCAAATCTCTCATGCATAGTCCTGGGGATTATATACTTTTAAGTGCAGATAAGTATGAAATCAAGGTGGGTACTGCGTCTGTTTAAATGTGTATCACAGTGCAGAGAAGAATGGCACTTTCTGCATCTAGGGCATGCACTGGAGCTTTTAAGAGCACGTAGGCTGTGGGGAAAAAAATCCATCAGTGAAGCATTGTATAGAAGACAAATGGGTCTTTGAAGTTAGTGGTGGTTCTATGCTTTACTTTATATTTTAAGACTGAGTATCAAATGGCTGGGTGTGCATTAAGTGGGTAGCCCTGGGTTTGCAGTAAGGCATAAGTCCAAGTGCCTTCAGCCTCTGCCAACTGTACTGTTGTTGAAAACTCTTTTTCAGTAAAGGGGCTTACAGGTTGAGAGGGAGGAGGAGTTCTGATTTTAATAAATAGTTTAGAGTTTCATAATGTTTCTTATAAGTGTGCTCGTTGGGACTTTATTAATCTTCTGTTTGGGTAGTGAAGTTAATACAGTTAAGAAGACTAGCAAAAGATTTGGTGAAACATTTGTTGTTGCTAAAACTAGTCTGTTTTCTTGTTCACTTAATCTGTATTCAAGAGATTGAATATTAACTAAAAAAGCCTCTTCAGTGGAACTCTTCAGGCTTGAATCAATATTACTACTATTCTGTAGACTGAAAGCAAGAAAAACCTGAAAACCAAATACTTTCTGTAGTCAGGAACTCCACTTCCAGAAATTGTCTGAAATATAACTTGTCTGAATTCACTAGTTGTTGGCAACCCAGAATGACTACCACATAAATAAGTGCAAAGCAATCACTCTGCGTTCATGTAGCAGTTTACAGCTTGAGATACTTTATAGTATGGAAAAAATGGATTTTTTTAAATTGCAGATTTGGCCTATTGGAAGAGAAATAAACTGCAAATGCTTAAAAACCCTGTCCGTATCGGAAGATCGCAGCATCTCACTGCAGCCCAGACTGCACTTCGATGGTAAATACATAGTGTGCAGTTCAGCTCTAGGATTGTACCAGTGGGACTTTGCCAGCTATGATATTCTCAGGTAAATCTTTCAGTTTGAGACTAACTTTGCATCTGAAGCTTTACTGTTGAGGTTTTGAACAATGTGGTTCAAAACCACTATGGTAGACTACAGAGCCATTTGGTGGGACAAAGAAGCATAAGGACCATCCCTCTCATGGTACTGTCAGGCTTGAGACATCATAATACACCTCAATTTAATGGAATGATGTAGTCAGCTGTCCTGCAAACTGCAGGTGAGGGGGTCAGAGAAGATTAAGTTCTGTTATGGCCTTACTCTTAATTGTATGCTCAGTCTCAGAATAGTGTTGGCATCCAAAATCATAATTTCCCAAGAATAGGAATTATGGAAATACTGACAGACTTCTTTTGAAGAATACTAGCTCATTCAGCCAGCTGTGGCGCTAACCCAGAAGAAAAGCACAGTTTTACCTTTGTAACCTGCTTTTGGGTAGTTTCACCTCCTAATCTGGCTTCAGATATATCTTTGTGGGACATTTTCTAATAAGAAGGAATGCACCTAGAGCAGCCTCTTGCGGGGAGTGTGAAGGGGAGACTCCATATAAGTGAGGGGTTTCCTCCTGGGTACACTGGGTAAAGTTTTCAGAAGTGCCTCCCTTGTGGAAACTTGTTTTTTGTTAAGAGGGAGGTCTTAATCTACAGTCATGAAGTTTTAAATGGGCAATCTTAAATACACAGAGCCTGAACTGGAATTACAGGCCTGGATTAAGGCATATTGGCAGCTCTTTAGAGAAACTAACTACTTCTTCCTTATATCATTTTTTCCTTAGACTCTAATTTCTGCTCTCTGTAGATGCATACAGGGGATGAAGTTTAATAATATACGGTGATACCAGTTCTGCTTTAAACACTCTCTTGTCTTTCAGGGTCATCAAGCCTTCTGATTTTGCAAACTTGTCCTTGCTGGGCTTTGGAGATATATTTGCCCTATTATTTGATAACAAATATCTGTATATAATGGACTTGAGGACAGAAAAACTGATTAGCCGGTGGCCCCTGCCAGAATATAGAAAGTCAAAGAGAGGTTCGAGCTTTTTGGCTGGTGAAATGTCTTGGCTAAATGGACTAGATGGCCAAAATGACATGGGCCTGGTTTTTGCCACCAGTATGCCAGACCACAGTATTCATTTGGTATTGTGGAAAGAACATGGCTGAAGATGTGGCAGGATATTCATGAGTCTGGGGCTGGAAGCAGTGTGTCCATGAAAGAAGACTTTGCATGAACCAAAGTTGCACACCTAATGGTATCATCATGCAATGCACAATCATTTATCTTTTGTTTTGTAGGGCATTTGGGAGAGATGGGCTTGTTTTGACATAATACAACATAGCATGCTAACAATATTTGCCAATGAATTTAATCTGTACTTGGATTTAAGCACACATATTTGGGTTTTCTTGACAAAGTATAGATTATAAAAGTTTAAATCACTCAGATCAATCATTTAAGTCTAAAATGAAATGATGTTTGATCTGAAAGACTTCTATCTTTTGCTGAAACAGAAGGTGAAGGTACTATCTAGTTATGATAGGTTTTTATACATGTAACATCAAGTGCTAATCACAGTGCTAAAACCGCACCAGTACATAGAATATTCAGTGCACAACTGCATGGTTTACTCAACTATCAGCCTGTTCAGGAACTTGGTTTCTCCTTATTGTAGTTTTAAACTCTTAGCAACCTGAAGTCAAGGAAGTAGTAAAGTCCTTTTGCCACTATCAGAATATTTCTTGGTGACAGCGATAGCTTGTTTCCTTTTAAGTAAGGTGCTGTGTTAATACGATATTCCCGTCCCTTGGCCAGACTGGGGCAAATTCTTAGACATAAGCAGCATAAATAACTGCAGGATTTGAACTTGGAGAATTTGTGGGTGATTTTTTCACAGTTCACTGCTGGAGTGAAATTGGCACAGAAATACTCGGTCTTTTCCTGGACAGAATATACAGCACTATAAAACCAACCTGCAAGTTTAATGTGCCATTGCAGAGTTATTGAATAAATATTTTGGACCATGTGTTGGTCTTTCCTCAGGGACTGAAACATGGAATATTTATTTGCACAAAATTCTCCAGCAGTTCATCCAGCATGGCTTTATTAACATTGCATAACTGTTTTCTAGAGTTCGAGTGTCTGAGCACAGTTTAATCCATACATTTAGGGAAAATATTAAGCGAAAGGAACTTAAGACCTAGGCAGCAGGCTTTAGGCTCATGCGTTGTGCATCAAATGACATCTAAGGGCTGTCTACCATCCAACGTAATACGTGTGCTAATGAGTACAGAAGTACCTGTTAAATCTGGATTGGAGAAAGAGGATGAAAATTGTGACGTTAATACACCCTGTTTTCATAAAAGTTCAGGAGTTCTAAACATAAAAGAATAGAACTAAAAATTCATTGTACTCTTCTCTGACCAGTTTTACTAGGCCTGACCACTGTAGAAGGCGAAGATCTTTAGTAAATATTTTTAATAGTAGGTATTCAAATATTATGCTGAATCTGACTTTTATATTTAAAAGCTGTATCCATCATAACCTGACTCCTATGCTTTAGAACTGCATTTCTACATTTTGAAAATAAAATTTCCCCTCCATGTCTATTTTTACACTACTTCGAAATATAAGGCTCCTTGAAGATTAATGACTCTGTCCTTTACCTAACACAATTACATGGCTTCCATCACTGTAATAGCTAAGCATTTCAATGTACATATCCTCACATCACCCATTGGGTAGGCCAGTATAATAATTCCTTTTTCGCAGATGAGGAACTGAGGACCAGAGCCTCAAAGATGTTTAAACACCTCACTTCCATAGATTTCAATCAGGGTTACATACCTACATATCTTTGAGGATCTGCAGCTAACTGACTTGGGAAGTCACACAAAAAAAAGAGAATTGATCCTAGGTGTTTAAAACCAGGGTCCTAACTCATTCACCTCTTTATAATGGTAACTTGTTTTTGTTGAGACTAGTTAAAATACAAAACTTGATTGCAGCTGTAGTGAGGAGTGACGTTTGCTGTCAGTAACTACCAGTGTGGCGCTCTGCTCTTGTTCAATGATTCATAGACTCTAGGACTGGAAGGGACCTCGAGAGGTCGAGTCCAGTCCTCTGCCCTCATGGCAGGACCAAATACTGTCTAGACCATCCCTGATAGACATTTATCTAACCTACTGTAGTGAGGGGGCCGCCCTCCCCCACCCTCCTGAAGGGAATAGGCCAGAGAAGCTGCGGCCCCGGGTGGAGGCCCTGCTGCCTATCCCCGCCCCCCAGAAGTCAAGGGGCAGGACCGGAAGTCCAAGGCCCCCACTGCCTGTCCCTGTCCCCAGGAAGTCAAGGGGCGGGAAAGGAAGTACAAAAGCTGGGCCCCAGCCCTCAGTTGGGAGGAGGCTGTCAGAGAAGGCAGACGCTGAGGCCCGAACTCCCGCTGGGCCTGGCTTACCCTGCGCCTGGTATCCGGAGGGGTACTGGCCTGACCTCCCCTGGGGCCAGTACCCAGTGAAGCCGGCTGAGCCCTCTGACGCTCGGCCTGTGGAGCACTGGACCGGACCGCCTGAGCCCCGTTACCCTCAGGACTGGAGCGGACCTCCCACCATGGTTTGGGACCCCCCGGACGACGCTGGCGAAGGGCAGATACCCAGTGAGGGGGAGGTTGGAAGTGGCCCGGGGACAGCCGACTCTCGTCTGGCTGCAGACTCGCCTGAGCCCATGTCAGTGTGTTTCGGTCAGGATCCCCCACTGACTGTCAGCGGCGCTGACCACTGCTAGGGCCCCGGGCTGGAGCGCAGTGGAGTGGGAGGGCTTGCGTTCCCTCTGCCACCCCTTTAACGGTGGCAGACTCCCCCTCCCTTTTGCCTGAGGGGACCATCTACAGTGGTTGCCTGTCGCTCAGCCCTGCTGCGGGGCCTGAGCTTAACTGTGTGTGTTGCCCTGCCCTGCCCAAGGGCTGGGGCTTATATAGACGGTTGTCTCTTGCTCAGCCCTGCTGCGAGGCCTGAGCCTAACTGGGTGTGTTGCCCTGCCCTGCCCAAGGGCCTGGGCCTATATAGACTCCTGGCTTCGTGCCGAGCCCGATTGACAGGGCTGGGGCCTTCTACTAACTGTTTCCAGTTCCCTTGGCACCCCTAGTAAGGGGCAGGCCCCAGGCCGACGGAGTGCGGTGAGCCGGTGCGGCTCCCTTCCACCCCCCGTGTACGAGGGTTGAGCCCCGGCCGCGCCCTACTACACCTACTCTTAAATATCTCCAGAGATGGAGATTCCACAACCTCCCTAGGCAATTTATTCCAGTGTTTAACTACCCTGACAGAAACTTTTTCCTAATCTCCAACCTAAATCTCCCTTGCTGCAGTTAAAGTCCATTGCTTCTTGATCTATCATTAGAGGCTAAGGTGAACAAGTTTTCTCCTTCCTCCTGATGACACCCTTTTAGATACCTGAAAACTGCTATCATGTCCCCTCTCAGTCTTCTCTTTTCCAAACTAAACAAACCCA
>NC_133792.1:26706863-26717455 GCF_003597395.2 Chelonoidis abingdonii
AAACTACAGACCAGTTAGTTTAACTTCTGTGCCAGGGAAGATAATGGAGCAAGTAATTAAAGAAATCATCTGCAAACACTTGGAAGGTGGTAAGGTGATAGGGAATAGCCAGCATGGATTTGTAAAGAACAAATCGTGTCAAACCATGACGATAACAGTTGACTGCATGTGTGTTCCCTCTGTGTGCTGCCCCAGCTCTGCACAAATAGCTGACATAGCAAATCCCAGGAGATCCCCCAAAGACCACAGACTCTAGTAAGGTACGAAGGAACCTGAGCCAGGTTTATTGTCAAAATGAAGCACAGTAATAGTTTCCTATAGACTCTACAGGACATACTATGAATATGTGCCCCCGGCAATGGACACAGCTCAGTCAGAGGTGGGACTTTCCATTGCCCCCTAGGCTGAACAAAGGTATGCACTCCAAGACTTACTTTTATACAGTTACAGGACAGATTACTCATCCCTCCTAACATATTGAGGTACAGCCCCTTGGCTCATTAGGGTGCTGTCTCCCCTTTGATCATGTTCCAGACAAATATCTATCCATCCTGCTGTCCTGTCTTTAAGATGCACCTCCCTGTTCCTTGTTATGTCTATGGAGTGTCCTGATGTCATCTTGGCACAAGTTCCTCTTCTCACCACTTCTGTGAGTGAGACCTGCCTCTGGCTCACAGCCCAGTTTTTGCTTAGCAATGCCTGGAAGTACTTTGGTTCAGGCTTCAGGTCTCAGACTACACCTCTGACGAGTTTATATTTCAGGACCTCATCTTACTACAATGTTCACTTTTTTGGGGACACTTCCCATGATTGTGACAAGCACGTGGTCAGCTAATCACCACAGCTAATAAGATGAAACAAAATATGGGTGAATTTAGTCATGGTGTCATATGACATTTTGGAAGACAAAATGGGCCTGTAGTGTATCCTACCTTTTTCCCACCAAGTAGAAAGCACTCAATTAGAATGGGCCAGTGAAAAAAACACCATTACAAAAGAATTACATTAAAGTGAGTATTAAGGCCAGTATAAGTGTAGGACCAATCTCTTAACTTTATGCAGTGTACCTCTTCAATGATTGTCTTGAATTTAGTTGAGCAACTAACTATAGATTCTTTATGCACTAGCACAGCCACACTGCCAGACACTTGACTCACTTAGACAAATAGAAAGGGTATTAATGGGATGCCTCAATATTATCAGCTAGTGCTTCACAGAACAGCTAAGCCATCAGAGCTAACCTAAGTCAAACTAAAGGGATGCCCTGCTTGCTTAATAGAGGCCTATGTATGATTATTCAAGAAGCACATTACTGCTATTGATAACTTGCTACTATTCACTTTAGGCAGTGCTCAAACACCACCAAAACACAAGGGAGCAGCTTATTATTGTACCACCTTCTATCCTTCCCTTGCCCTGCGCCCTCCTCACCCTCCATACACTATCTGGGCCTACAAGGGTTTGTCTTATTAGTGGTGCAGCACTATGAGCCGAAGATGAAGAAGTCTCCCCCATGGAAATACATAATGGTGGCATAGTGAAGAGCAGTACGAACAAAACAATGCTTATCTGTGCTATAATGTTTATTTTGATGGACTATATGTAAAATACTGATTTAGACTCATTTTGAAAAGATCAACCACCAAAATGACAAAGAGTATCAAGTAGTTAATTCAATCATTTATAGTGGGACCCCAAAAGTGTAATAAGAGTCAAATTAAGAACTACTGCATGAAAGCCTAAATGCTACGTGGAAACCCTGTATGAGTAAAACCCCTTCTCTAATGCCCCAATCCTGCAATCTGTTATGTGATGATAGATTGCTGGACCTCCACAAAAGCTCACTGATAAGGAACTGAATGTGGATGTAAAGGTTTGGTTGGGCAGATCAGATTGTCAGACTGCACTCTGAGGTTATTTATAGAAATCAAAGATAACCTGTCTACCACCCTAAGTGGTAGACAGCAGAGAGTCACCACTACCTAACACTATTTCCAGAAATTTCCTCAGTAAGGAGGACCCTTCTGCATGGGGAACAGATTTGGCTTTTGGTATCTCAGCATACAAAACATGTTACCACTATCACTATTAAAAAAGCATGAATGAACACATTAGTAAACAAGTAACTAGTTAAAAAAATACAGTAGTACAGGTTAACTCAAAGGAGCAACACAATAGATCTTACCAGATTGACAAAAAAAATAGACTCCAGCTAATAACTATTTCTTCATAATAAGATGAAAGATCATGAAAAACTGACCGTAGCTTCAGCATTCAACAGCCTCTTCTCCACCTAGAAACAAAACAGCCTTCCTTTCAAATAACTGCGGAGTACCAACTATTGCTCCTCAAAAGCTGTCTGTGAGGTCCCCTGCACATAGCTGAGACCAATTAACATTTTTAGGCAACTAGGGGCAGCTGAAAAAGGCAGCCCTTTTAATACCATCTAAGATTAAGAAATAGCACCCTCTGAAACATCCATCCCACTCCTTTTTATTGCATTTTTTTCTTATTCAAACAAAATTAATGTTTTTTCCATTAGTGTTACAATACAGAATTACAAAAAATTGTATAAAATACTATTGTTTGGTACTAAAATAGAATGTAGAGTGAAATTTAAACAACTAGATTTGCAAGTCATTTTTCACACTACTTTGGTTATTCTTTTATTCAGTAGAACTTGCACATGCCACTAATTTAGATAATTTTAATATTTTGTACCTGGGCTATTTAAGATAATTCAGCAGCACGGTGGTCAACAAGTAATTACTGTAGGTCTAATTCTACCCATCTCTTAATGCTTTAGAGACTTTTATATAAAGTAAACAGGTAAAAGTCAATATTTTGCTATAAGTAACCTTGTAGGTGCCAGAACAGGTTTCATCCTTTCTACCCGCCCCCACCTTTCAATGTCATTAATTAGCTTGTGCTCAGCTGCACACGTGCCATAAAATTTTCTTTAAAAACAAAAAAGTCCGCAGCATTGCTGATCAATTGTTTGCTCCTGGTTCCTCTGAAACTCTTCATTAATGATTTGAGGCTCCAGTTTGAGGTCCCTCTCCTGGCTTTGCATGGTGACTGATACCTAAATCTAGCTCTTGCACCCACCCTTAAGGAACATATGTTTTCCCTAGTACCTCAGGCCTTTTGCTCACTATGCATTAAGAACATAAGAATGGCCACACTGAGTCAGACCAATGGTCCATCTAGCCCTGTATCTTGTCTTCCAACAGGGGCCAGTGGCAGATGCTTCAGAGGAAATGAACAGAACAGGACAACTGAGTGATCCATTCTGTTGTCTAGTCCAAACTTCTGCCAGTCAGAGGCTTAGGGACACTCAGCGCATAAGGTTGCATCCCTGACCATCTTGGCTTTCAGAGAATGCTACCATGGAGGTTCTGAACTTTAATTTCTTAGCTAGCAGCATAAATTAGTCCTCAAGGACTTCTCACTTGCCTTTCCTAGGTCAGTGGTCACCAACCCATTGATTGCGATCGACTGGTCGATCCTGGAGACTCTCCCAGTCGAGCACGATCTCCGGCTGCAGTGGTGCTGCCTGCTGCTAAAGCAGGCTCCCTGCCTGTTGCGGCCCCATGCCACTCCCAGAAGTGGCCAGCATGTGCCCCTGCGGCAGGGGGCAGGGGTCTCCATACGCTGCTCCTGCCTGCAAGCACCACCCCCCGCAGCTTCCATTGGCTGAGAACAGGGAGATGTGGCCAATGGGAGCTGTAGGGGGGCGGTGCCTGCAGAGAGGGGTAGCACGTGGAGCTACGTGTCCCCCTCAGGGGTCGCAGGAATGCATTGGCCCCTTCCAAGAGTGGCGTGGCCACGTTGTGCACTACTGGCTGGAGGGGCGGGGGCGGGGGAGGCCCGATGTGTGATGGAGGAGGTGTCAATGTGCCTGAGTGGGGTTGGGGCAGTTAAGGAGCCTGCCTTAGCCCTGCTGCAATGCCGATCGGAAGCTGCCCGAGATAAGTGCCTGCTGCTGGGAGCCCACACCCCAACCCTGAGCCGCCTCCTGAAGCCAGCACCCCATACCCCCCCTACACCCCAAGCCTCTGCCGTGAGCTCCCTCCCACATCCACCATCCCATACCACTCTTGCACCCAAACTCCCTTCCAGATCCCACACCCCTGCACCCCAACACTCTGCCCCAGCCCAGAGCCCCCTCCTGCATCTAACCTCCCTTCCAGAGCTCGCACTCCTCACTTCCTCCTGCACGCCAACCCCCAGGCTCAGCCCAGAGCCCCCTCCCACACTGCAAACTCCTTGGCCCCCAACTCAGACCCCGCACCATCTCCCAAACCCCAACCCTCTGCCCCAGCCTGGTGAAAGTGAGTGAAGGTAGGGGAGAGTGAGAGATGGCGTGGGGCAGGGCTTTGGAAAAGAGACAGGGCCACAGGGAAGGGATGGGATAGATCCTGGATTGCCCTTAAATTCAAAAAGTGATCTTGGTGGAGATCAAAGCCCTAGGTCACTGGTACATGTAGGTACTACAACCCCCCAGCTCCTCCCTTGCACAGCACGTAACACTGCCTAGATGTCCTGTGAGATCTGCAACCTTCACACTCAGCTGGCAAGTCACCATGTGGTTTTTTTTTTCATTCATCACAAACCCAACTATCTATATTTTTAATAATCAAATCCTTTGTTACTATTTCTGTCTCTTCCTAATAACTTCCCTCAGAGAGGTATTCTCAGTGCAGGAGGATACCGTGATATCATCTGGAAGGAAGGTCTCAACTATGGTCTGCTCCATCTTGATGTTCTCCTTTCCCAAGACTTTCATCCTCCTTAACACCAAAGAGGCTGTCAGACCAGACATGGGACTGCTCTACTGTGCCCCAGAAAGTGCCATCTATGTACCTGTGTCTCCCTTAGCTCTGCCAATTCAGCCACTCTGGTCTCCAGAGCCCATACTCAGTCTGATGGCCATGAGCTGCTTGGACCAAATGCACACATATGACACCTGCCCACTGGGCAGGTAATTATACATGCTGCCTTCAGTGCAATAAACTTGATCGCTCCCACTCTGCAGCTGGATTTCTGCCTGCATTATTTTTATTTTTGCAGGGGTTTTTTTTTTGTGTATGTATGTTTGTTCTTTGTGTGGGGTGGGGGTTATTGCTCTAAGCTTAGAGAATGGTTATTAGGTATATCTGGCTTTCACACTCCCAGCAAAACTCCTTGCCAGTCCTGTTCACTAGCTCTTCTGGTCACTTACAAGTTGGCTTTTTAAACCCCTCTTCTCCCAGAGTTAGCCCTGCCCTGTTGTCAGGGGATCCTAAAGGAATTACAAATCAAAGGATGGCATGCTAGAGCCTCCTTAGGCTCCACACAAACGTTCTTTGACTGCGATAGTATCCAACCTCAGACTGTTTGCAAGTTTGCTGGACAACGGATGTGAAAAAATCAAGATTTACCTAACCTTTTTAATCACTTGCGTCATCACTTCCGAAACCCTGAAAAACAGCTCAGACAGCTGTTAGTGTAGGGAAGATGTTGCCCATTTCTCAGATAGTGTCTCTAGGCTCTCATGTTTCACTCAGTTTACTTGCAGTGGAGAATTAATTGAAGTGATTTGAGTCTTTTTCACAGCTTCATATGTCATTGTAGATTATCACAGGGTCCCACATGCTTTAGATCACTGGTAAATGTATTTATCATCATCTGATTTCTTCACTGATTGTTGTCTTGTCTGCATGGGACTTTTTATATGCAAATTATCTGTAACTTGGGTCTCCCCCAAGTGCTGTTTCCAGTATCCTCTATATATATTGGTAATCGATACACTGCTCCTGCCTCATTCTCTGTACTTAGAACACTGTTTTCTGCAGCACTTTGTTAACATTCATGATTAATGATGAGTTATATTTCCAGAGTGTTGTATCCCTAATCAGGGATTCTTTAGGAAGCTTTCCTTGAAGGGGTTCCCGGCAATGATAAACTAGGGCAACGTCAATGGGAACATTCACACTGTCCCCATAGGCATGTAGGACAGAGTGGACTGAAGTCTGAACCACTTTCCTTGGATTAACTATCATTTTTTTAGGATTAATTACATCTTTTCTGTCAGGCTCTCTGTGAATATGCTGCAGGATGTTAACTCCAGGCACAGCATTCCAGGATGTAATGTTGAATATGTCAGTGGACGCATATATAGTTTTTGGAAATATGTGGTTCTCAAAGAGAAAAATCCCAGCCCCTGGATTTTGCTCCTGAAGGCTGCTCATCATAATTTTCCAATGTGGATGTTTAATGGGCAAAATAATTTCATCAATATCATTAAGCAGCACAAACTTGCTCCTGTACATGTTGCGATAAATACAGTCATTTAGAGCAGTGATTTGTCCATAGTAGCCAATATGTGTTCCATCCTCCATAAATCTCCATCGAGGAGACACCTTGAGATATGAAGTAATTGGCCAGGGAATTATCTCGACAGTTCCATCTGCAATATAAAATTCCAAGACTTTCTCCATCAATTGGCTGCAGCTGTTTTTATAGATTATCACTTTCTGTACTCCAAGAATTTTATACATCTCCATACTCTGTATAAATTGTAAGACATTACTGTAATTTCCAAACATGGTAGAGATACACACTGTGAATTCAACGGGAAATGTCTCAACTTTGCGGTTTTTTATTTCAAACCTTGGTAGTTGGCCAATATTTCCTTTATGGGCCCAACTGATGGATACAAAGTTTGGATCACAGTTTTGAGGTTCCAAACAAAGCATGTCTGTTGCCCCATAAGGGAATCCAAATCTATCTGAATGAACATATATTTCTGCCTTTGATATGTATATTTCACCATCAGGCTGGCAGCAGAACCAACAGAAAAGATCTTTCACCTCTTTATGGTGAACAATCCCAATCACACGGGTCATTTTGCTTTCTCTATCATCGAAGTACGGGGCAATGATAAAAGTTCTAGTATCTTTTAAGGCTGTGATTGTGTTGTTAGCAATTTCCCCTCTACAGAGGTTGCCTTCTTGTGGTGTTATTTTTGGTTGGAGAGAGTGCCTCTGTGTCCAAAGATAAACTAGAGTCATCATCATTGAAGTGAAAGCAATAATGCAAGCAGCAGGTACACGGTATGATTTTCCTTTACAGAATAACATTGCAGATGGATTTAAATGCAGATGCAGTTGAATTTTTGCCAGAACTTTAGACAGACACACCTGCAAGAGAAGGAGAACATGAAATCCAGGCTCAGACCGTGGCACATCTTGTCAACTGCTTTGTGTTAGAGAAAATACTTATTCTGTTTTCCCTTTCTGCACAATAGTAATTATCAATGTTTCAGTTTGCTCTCAGATGGGTCACTGTACATTGGGACTTGTCAAAGGACCTGCTAATTTATTACCTTTAAAATCCAAAGGCTTATATCTATAAATCCCACCCCAGGAATGTATGGGCCTAACAGCCATTTTAACATATTGGGCAATCACCTCCTTTTAAAACTAATGCTTCTACTTACAATATAACGTATTCCTCTTAAAAACTGGGAAGGGAAAACTACCTTTCCTCAAGAGTGCCTACCAATCCTTCATCCCACTGTTTTTCTCCTCTTAAGCAGCTGATATCCATCCCATATGTCCTCTTTCTCCAGTTGCCGTAAATTTCCTTGTTGTACTGAGCCACAGCAGATGACAGCGTGGGCTCAGACTGGAGCATAAGCTCTAGGACCTTTCACCCTCATGAGATTCCCTGAGCCTGGGTTCCAGCCTGAGTGCAAACATCTATTCCACAATTGAACAGCCCCTTACCCATTGCCAAGGCAGCTGGTACGGGCCAGAAGCAGGTTTTTAATTGCAGTTAGACTTACTCTCGGTGCTGTGGTTCCTCAGCTGTAAGACAGTACTTTCTTACCCCTTGAAGATTAATACCTTAACGATGCAGGCTCAGATACTATGGTACCATACCTACTAAAATAGGCCCAGTCACTTACATGTATGCACATACAATGAATCTGTCTTGCACAGGGAAAAAAGATGATAAAAACACAAACCTCCTTGTACCTCGAGCTTGCTAGTAGACTTTGCCTCGGCCTAGAGGAGGATCTCATAGGGCTCAATACGCTAGCCACCTCCATACTGTATGATTGCAACTCACTGGGAATGACAGTGAATGCAACGCTAAGGTTCCAGCTCATGCAGAATAGGACGGTCCCTGCCATGAGACAGGGTACTGGGAGCATGTTAGTCTGTGTTCCAGGCCCTCCACTGGCTCCCTGTGTGTTTCTGGACTTAGTCCTGATCTTCAAGGCTATTACCAGGACAGACATAGCAACATCAACAACCACATCTCTATGCATAAAACACAGACATCTGTGCTTCTCTGGAAGCCAGTGGCTCACAAGCTCCAGGGATGAGCCTTGAGCAGTCTAACTTCCCACCCTCTTGGACAAGCCATAGCTAATGTGACAGACTGTACCCCAATGACCACCCTTTTTACAAGACTATGATAAATTTTGCTTTGTGAGGTATCATTTGAAAACTCACAATCTGATAAACATTACTGGCCTAGTACAATGTGTGTGGCAACACTGTTAATGTAAAGTTATGATTCTACTGTATAACATTGCTGTAACGTGCCAAAGTTAGAAGGCAAGCCCAAGCCAGTTTTTCAGAGACAAAGACACACCGGTGCCCCAGCGAGGTATCAGAATAATCATATAAACAGTGGCATCAAAAATCACTTCTACCCCCCCAGCCAATCTCTATACGCATGGCAGTTACAGTGCTTGAAGCCCTGGGGTAGCGGTGGCAGGGCTCTGGTGGCTATTTAAAGGACCCGGGGTGGCAGAGGCAGCGGGAGCCCCAAACCCTTTCAGTAGCCACCAGAGCCCTGCCACCACTACCCCAGGGCTCCAGCAGACTCCAGGGGCTATTTAAAGGGTCCGAGGCTGCCACTGCCTCTACCATCCCAGGACCTTTAAACTGTCCCCGGAGCCCTGGGGGTGCGGCAGTGGGGCTCTAGCGGCGATTTAAAGGATCTGGGACAGTAGCAGCGGCAGGAGCCCTGGGCCCTTTAAATCGCCACCCGAGCGTGGGGCAAGAGTAGTGACTGCAGGCGGGGGGGCGGCTGTACTGGTAGAGGATCCCACCGGAAAATGAAAGGGTCCGAGAGGGAAGAGCAGCCTGGCCTGGCAGTAGTGGAGGGGGGGCACTAGGACCCTGCAGCAGCAGTTAATGGAGGCAGGCAGCATGGCGCTTTAGGGGAGAGACACAGAAGCTCTGCTCTGGCCAGACCCAGGGAGGTGCATGGGGGCAGCAAAGGGGGGCAGGGGCAAACTCAGGGTAGGCGTGTGGGGGGCAGCAAGTGGGGCCAGGGGGGAGACCTGGCCCCTAACATTCGTGGAGCTGGGCCCCTGGACCCTCAATATTGCTGGAGCCAGGAGACGGAGTCAGAGAGAGAGAGAGAGAATGCTCCATTTTCTTGCCGGTACGCTACTGCACCTTTTCTTACTGGGCCTCCGTACTGGCCCGTACCAGCTTACTTTCACCTCTGACTAAAAGTATGTTTTCCTGATAAGTTTAGGGAGTGGCCAAGCCAGTTCCTCAGAGACAAAGGGCAAGCTGAGATCTTAGCCAGTTCTAAACAAGGCTGAGGGACCATTACCAGCAAAATGGCTATTCTTTGGCAGGAAAGGGGATGGGGCAAAAATCTACATCTTAGCAAAGAAATAACATGGAGTTCCCTTCCACACAGACTTCCTGTCACCTTGCTCCCAGCTGGAAATGCTTCTCAAAGGGGGGAACAGACTATAAAAGAAGGGGCAGATGACCTAAAAGATCTCTCATTTTCTCCCTGCTCAACATGTTCTCTGCATCTTAATAGACAAAAGAAGTAGCAGTTGGACTTTGTGGGAGGGGTCCTGACCTAAATAGCTTGGTCAGTAAAACTGCTGAAAGCATATGGTGAGAAAACTTTGCTTTGAATCTAAGGGCTTGTCTACACTAGCCCTTTACAGCACTGCAACTTTCTTGCTCAGGAGTGTGAAAAAAACACCCCACTGAGCACAGCAAGTTTCAATGCTGTAAAGCACGCGTATAGACAATGCACCAGCATTGATAGCTATGCCTCTCGTGGAGGTGGGTTTTTTTAGAGCGCTGGAACAGCGCTCTCCCAGCACTCTGCCATGACTACACAAGCCACATTAAGCACTGCTACGGCAGTGCTTTAGCATTGCTACTGTAGACTAGAACTATATAGTTTAAGTCACCAGTAAACATTTTACCTTTATTTTTCTTGTAACTGTTTCTGACTTTTACATCTTGTTACTTGTACTCAGTTAAAATCAATCTCTTTGTAGTTAATAAACTTGTTTTATCTAATCCCAGTGTGTTAACATTAAAGTGGCCAGATAACTATTTAAAATAATAATCTGGCATAGTATTCCCTTTAAAGAATAACAGACATAATATATTTGTACTGTCCAAGAGAGGGCTGGGCAGTATGGGGCATACATTTCTGGGGGAAGATCTAAGATGGGGTGTGTTGGGGTCACCCTGCAGCATAACTAAGGCTGGTAAGAGCCAAGGTGTGGCTGGCTGGCTGCAGCGCACGCACACACACACACACAC
>NC_133792.1:26717663-26730241 GCF_003597395.2 Chelonoidis abingdonii
CTCTCTCTCTCTCTCTCTCTCTCTCTCTCTCTCTCTCACATGGTGGAGGCTGTTTGTGAGCAGGCCAGGTTGGTGGTGACAGCAGCAAACCATTGTAAAGGGCAGCTCAAGTTACAAAGCAGGGATGACACAGCTACACAGTCTGGATTGGTATATCACAAGGAGTCTCCCACCCATCAGGAGCTGCTGTAATCACCCACGTACGGGATATTATGATGTAGGTCCCTCTCAATCTCTCCTGTTGAAACTTCCATTTTCGATAAATAAATAAAGAGTCATGGGGAAGGGGGCAAGGCACGCGAGAGAGAGAGAATGACTCCATATCCTGATAGCTAAGGCATCCAGCTGGGAGGTGGGAGACCCAGGGTCCAGTCCCCCTGCTCCAATGATTATGTCTCCAAAGTGGAACAGCTTCAGGGGGAGAGACTGAGGAGTGCCACATCAGAATATTCCACAGCTCAGGGAATTAGAATGCTCTCCTGAGGGGTGGGAGACCTGTGTTTAAACCCTCTTTCTCCATTAGGCGGAGAAAAGAATTGAACCTCATCCTGAATAAGTGCTCTAACCACTGAGATAAGAGTTAGAAAGGTGGCAGGGGCATCACCAATGCAAGAAACAGAGGCTGAACAGGCAAGAATGGCTTAGGCACCTAACTCCATGAGAGGGATTGGCTTAAGACATACACCTCTCATTGACATCTCCAATTGGGTAGTTTAGGTGAGTTCCTGTCTAGTGTGCTGGCTTTTATAGGTCCCTTTCTTAGGCACCTGTCTGTTCCCCTTGCACTGTATTGGGTGCCTGTCAGGGTATACTCCCAAAATCTGAACTCGGGGGTACAGATGTTGGGACCTGCATGAAAGACTCCCTAAGCTTATCGTCTACCACTTAGGCTAAAACTCTTCCAAGGCACAGTGCTCTTGAGGCAGTTGGCCTTTACAGGCCCCAGCTCATTACATTTGAAGCATTGCCCTGCTGATTGTGGGCTGGGGCGAGGTGGGTTGTTGGAAAGTAGGGTGGTGGGACAAGAGGCATCTGGGGTTTCTCTGGCTGCATGGAGGGCTCCTCCTTGTGACCTGGGGCCTTGGGCTGACCCCTATGGTGGGGTGTTATCTTGGGTTGCCACTTCTGGTATCCCCACCAACTGCTACTAGCTGTCTTCTTCTCCACCACCTCCACCCATTTGGCTCCAATTTCCCCTGCCTCAATTATCGTTTTGTGCTTCCTATCTAGATGTATCTTTCTGTTTCTTCAGGAACACCCTTTAAGAACTGTTCCATTTCTATTAGGAAAAGGAGATCTTCCAGACACTTAACCTTTGCTCCTGATATACAGGCCTCACACTTAGTAGGCATGTTTGGGAAATGCTACTTCTGGTTTTCACTTGAGGGCTCTGAACCATCGACGGGCATGTCGTGGGTTAGCCCCATCCTAATTCTGGCCTTTTGTTTAAAAAGTTAATACTCATTCATGTGTTCTTTAGGCATTTCAGCTGCCACCTCTGCTCAGGGTCCACTGAGCTGTGACCTCAGCTCTACCATGTACTGGTCTTCAGAGATGCTGTACCCAAGGCAGGCCCTTTCAAAATCTTCTAAGGCAGCATCTGTATCATTGCCTATCTTGTATGTGGGATACATCTTGGAATGGGGAGCGGTACCTGGAGTAGAGTTGTTAGGGCCACCTGGGCGGTTTGGGCCATTTGCCTGATTCAGCTTAGCCTTTTCCAGCTCCATTTCTAAGCATATCTTCTCCCTCTTCTTCTCCACTGCAGAGCACTTCTCCTCTGCCTCATTTTCTAAGTGCCTCATTTCCATGAAGAACTTCCTGTCTTCCGCAGTTAGAGCTCGGTCTGGGTTAAGGGCCTCCTGCCATCTTGGCACCTGGATCTCGGTTTGGGGAGGGTTGACCATCCCTGCTGGGAAATTTCTGGTCCCGTAGCCTCTCCCAGCAGTTCTGCCATGGGATTGGATGTCTGGGTCTATCTTCTCCTGGGCGTGCCGCTTTGGGAAGATGAGTTGCTCTAGGGTTTCGGTGCCCGATTGCAATTTCATGCACTGGGCTGTTTCTTGCCCTAATCTACCCCAGCTATCTTGTTGCCACAAGAATTAGAAAAAATAAACTGCTTGTTGGACTCTCTGGCTGTGCAGGCTGAACCCTTTGCATGGCTGTTCCCCCTCAGGCACCAAAGAAGAGAAACAAAAACCTCCTTGGCTTTCTAGCAGCCAAAAGGAAAAATGTGTCCTTTTAAAATCCCGAGGTCTGTGCTTCTGGTTCAAAATGATCCCCCCACTGTGCCACCATGTCAGGGCATACCCTCCCAAATGTGAACTCTGGGGTATGGATGTGGGGACCCACATGAAGACCCCCTAAGCTTATCTTCTACTGGCTTAGGTTAAAACTCTTCCAAGGCACAGTCTTCTGCCTTGGACATATATTGCTGCCACCATAAAGTGATTTTCATAAATATTCAAGGAAAGGTCACTTGGAATCCCTATCCCCCAAAAATATCCCCCCAAGCCTCTTCACCCCCTTTCCTGGGGAGGCTTGAGAATAAAATGCCAACCTGTTGCCTTAGTAATGTGACCATAGACCAACCCCTTGTCCAAGGACTTTGGAATCAAAGGATTTTTTTTTAAAAAGGTAAATTTTATTAAACGAGAAAGAACACAGCTGAAAATTCAGGCTTTAGGGATTAAACATCAAAAATAACTTTCGTGGGGTTCAGCTTAAAGGCTACAAGCAAAACAAAAGCACCTGGAGTTAGCATAAACCAAAACAACCAAAAAGGTTCCTAATTGCATCTGTCTTAACTTTTCCTGTGCAACTTACATATCTGGGGTTCCAAATGAAGAGTTTCTAGATATCATGCTGATGATTTCCCATACCTGGCTTAAAGATTACAGCTTGTTGCTGCCTTCCCCTCTCTCCAGCCCGAGACACAAAGACCACGCCCCCAGCAGTTTTTCCAATTTGTAAGGGTACAGCCTCCCTATTGGTTCCTCTGGTCAGGTGCCAGCTCAAGGTAAGCTTATCTTAACCCTTTACAGGTAAGGCAATTAGGGTACAGCTGCTAAGGAGGATTCTATAGCTACTGACTGGCTGGGTGTCCATAAAAGGTAGCTACACTGCTCATTTTTCACAGTGCCTAAGACAGTGATTTTGAAGGCACCTGAAAGTTAAGCATTGTGATGCTCAGCATCACCACACCTAAATCCCTTTGTGAATATGGCCCTGAGTCCACAACAGTTGATGAGGCTTCCATTTTCATATTATTTAATAGGCTTTTTCAGCAAGAAGTTTGCTACAGAAAATACATCAATATCATCTGACACCTGGATTTAAGCCAGATCAAGTAGGAGAGATTGCATGCTATTATAAGCCTCTTCCCAAATCTGGACCTTAGCGTCCAAAAATCTGAGTGCCTAGCATGAACCCCTCTAAGCTCAATTTACCAGCTTAGATCTGATCTCGCTGCCACCATCCAAAATTTCCAGGGTTTTGGCCCCCTCTGGTCTCCCCAAAACCTTCCCTGGAGGGACCCCAAGACTCAGAAACCCTGAGCCTACAACAAAGGGAAATAACCCACTTCCCTTCCCTCTCTCTCTCCCACCCAGACTTTCCTCTCTGGGCTAACCTGAGAGTATTGATGCAATCTCTTTACATCACAATACCAAGAAGCATGTCTCCTTTATTCCACGAAGAGACAAACCCCAAATACAAGGAAACAGAAAAGATTCTCTCTCTCTTCCCCCATAGCTTCTTCCCGCCCTGGGACACTAGGAGAGTTAAACACAGAGCGTAGTCTTTCCCCTCCCCCCTGTCTTTCCTTTCTCCTTAACCAGAGAAAAACTCAAACAGGTTTTAAAAAGAAAGCTTTATATAAAAAAGAAAGAAAAAAGACATAAACATATTCTCTGTAACAAGATGACAATACAGGGCTATTGCTTATAAGAAAAATATGAATAAACAGTCTGATTCAAAAAGATATCCAATTTGAAACATTCCAGCAAGTTACACACATGTAAATACACCCAAAACAACATAAAAGCCTATATTGTTTTTCTACCTGTACTTACAAGTTGGAAACAGAAGATTAGAAGATAGAAAAAAGCTTCTCATAGCTGAGAGAGAGACCAAAGACTCAGACCCCAAAACATCCCCTCCCTGACTTTTCAGTTTCCTGATTGGTCCTCTGGTCAGGTGTTTGGTTCCTTTTGTTAACCCTTTACAGGTAAAAGAACATTAACCCTTAGCTATCTGTTTATGACACATGCCAATGCTTGTGAAGGGTTACTTATTGAGAAAGGCTTCTGTGACGTTATTGACATGAACTGTGACCACATAGATTATTGTTGCAACCAATGTCCTATAGTTGCACCAAATCTTGTACAAAGGAGATCCAGTAAGGTGTCTATGAAAAGGTTATGATTTGCTAGTTTTGATTATGCTTTCTGTATGCATTTACCATTTTTGTATTTAAAGTTACAAGTACTGGCTCTATACCTGGATTTCAAATGTTGGCTCCTGGGGTAACGCCTACGAAGTAATCAGTCAGATATGATATGTAAGATATCTGCAAAAATGTTATAATTTATCAAATATGATAATCTTGTTTATATGTTTGTATTGCCTTTGTATTATGGGTTATAGATATGTATGTATGTCTGTATTTCAAACTTGTGTTATGCTTCTGGGTGACACCCCCATGCAGGTTGGCATCAGCACTGCCTAGCCTGCTTGATGGCCCTTTAAGAACCATCAGCTATACAACCGACCCATTGAGAGAAGGCAGATACATTTTATGACTCAGCAAGGCATGCAGGGACATGCCTATGGAGAGAACTCTAGGGCTTTCAAACCAGGTGCTGGGCAGCTTGTGTTTGAAACAAAGGAAGTACAGGCCACATGGCAAGAGACTATAAAAGGTAGCTGCATCTTCTCCATTTTGTCTTCAATCCTGCTTCTTATTTCTGGAGGAACTTTGCTACAAACTGAAGCTCTGAACAATGGACTGAATGATGCATTCAAGCTGTGGATGTACACCAGAGACTTAACTTAAGCCAGCAGTTCATTCCATCACTGCTACAAGCCTGAAACAAGAACTTTGCCATTACTGTATGTAATTCCATTTAACCAATTTTAACTCTCATCTATATTTTTCTTTTTATGAATAAACCTTTAAATTCTAAAGGATTGGCAATAGCATGATTTGTGGGTAAGATCTGACTTGTATATTGACCTGGCTCTGGGGCTTGGTCCTTTGGGATCAGGAGAACCTTTTTTTTTAATTTTACTGGGGTATTGGTTTTCATAACCATTCATCCCCATGAGTGGTGCTGGTGGTGATACTGGGAAACTGGAGCATCTGAGGGAATTGCTTGTACGACCCTTGGATAGCCAGTGGGGAAAACCGAAGTCCTCTCTGTTTGGCTGGTTTGGTGCCTTAGTAGTAAAAGACCCCTAGCTTTGGACTGTGACTGCCCTGCCCTGTCCTGAATTGATACTCTCAGTAGTGTCCTGCCAAAGGTCGCTGTGTTACAGCTTCTCATCTCCACCAAGTATTTAGGCCAACAGCAGGCATTGAAAGATGGGCTGCTTAGGGTTTGGCTTCAGGAAAGAATCCCATTTCTCCAGGGTTTTTTTGCTTGTAAGCACTTTTCTAAGTTGCAGAAGCACTTTCTGTAGTAGACGGGGAAGGTCTAAACAGAAAATATTGTGAGGAGTCATTTCAAGTTATCTATCTTGGTTTCTAGCAAGCCTCCCCAACCCCACAGTTTCTAATTTAAGTTTCTCCTCCCTGACAGGAGAGGGAAGTGTTTAGTCAGATTATTCAAAATTCTGTGTGTGTGTGTGTGTGTGTGTGTTTGTGTGTTAAAAGCTGTTTAACAAAGGGCTTGTCTCTCTCTGAGTCTGTTGAGGGAGCAATGATACTGAATCTAACTGAGGGGTGAAATATCTCCCTCTACAGTTCTCCAAGGAGTTCTCTAGGAAAAACAGCCAAGGCATGGCATGACACTCAAAATTATTTCTTCTTTCCCTATAATGAAAGAGAAGTATAGAGCACTGTTTTGTTTCCTTTGCAACTTCACCTTTTAGACTCTGTACCAGAAGTTAAGGACACAAACTCTATTTCCACCTTAAAAACTGACTTGCTGCATTATCTTTCACAAGTCACTTCACCTCTCTGTAATATTTAACCACCTCAGAGAGCTCAGGCTGTTAGCTCTTTTTAAACTGTACACTCTTTGGGGCAGGGGCTGACAAGCACAATGAGGTCAACCAGGCAGAGGTCTCAGGCACTACTGTTATATAAATGTTAAATGATAATAAAAAATGATGGTGCAGGGCTCAATGCATTAATGTTTACAGCATATAAAGATTCTTGGATGGAAGGTGGCCTAGAAGTGCAAAATAATATTAATTATGCAGACTAGGAAAATTGGACATGAAGGGATGATGTCTTTCTTGTTCTGGCAGGTGGGTTTGGATGAGATTCTTCAATGGAAAAATCAATGCATTGCACAATGCAAGGAAAATGTGTTTCTAGTGGGTGTCAATGCTGCAGGAAATCACATGTTCAGAAGAGAAGTAAAATTGCTAAGTACTTGGTTTACTGTTCTCATTCGTATTATAGATTAACTAATACTGATTGTACAACTTGTAGGAATTAAGCACAAATTTAGGAAGTTTGTCCATATGTTTCTTGTCAGAAGTAATGTAGTCCTTTGCCTTTTTATCTAAGGATCTTAGATGTTCATGTCTTAGTTCTCGTGACATATATTTCAATGATTCATAGATTACTCAGTTCATTGCAAAATTAGAACAGCTGAGCATATATACTTTAAAATGTATATTTCTTGCACTTTGATAGCACTTTGTAGTAGAGGATCTCAAAGCACTTAAATACTAATTAAGCCCCTTCATGAGCACAGTATTATTTCTAACTTAGAGAGAGAAAGAAAAGTGAGGGACAGAGAATGTGATCCACCCAAGGCATGTGGCAAGACTGGGAATAGAACCTAGCTATACTGAGCCATGGCCCCCTGCTCCAACACCCTTTCTGATGTATTAAAGAGGCCCTGTTTCACCTCTATAATTAAGGGTAGATTCAGTTTTTCCATTTAAAACAGGCATTCAACCTCATATGATGCATCTTCTCCAAATGTAGAGAACATAATCTGTTAATTAAGATTGAATTTTCTGAGGACTTTCAACTAAATCTGTTAATTCAGGAGTTTAAATTAATTTTAAATGGGACCTTTACAAATTTTTCTGAATCTTTCGCCTTTTTTCAGATCCCTCTAGCTAACAAACAGCTGTTAGTTACCCTTCACACTTGCAATATAGTTAAAACTACTTAAAATCTGAGGAACAGATACAATTCACTTTGCTTAATAATCAGCTACTTTCTTCAAATATGACAAATTTTTGGGGAGGAAATCCCTTCCTGACACCTGAAAGTATTCAGCTGAAACCCTGAAAATGAGGTTTTAGGAACATAATAAACTGAAAGTGAGCCCTAGAAGTGTTGATCCCTGCCCCATCTCACAAGCAATCCCATCATACAATTGCAGTCATATATTTGTCCAGCTCACTTTTAAAAAATAATTAAGTTATTTACTCTGACAGCTCCTGTTGGGAGTGTGTTCCAGAACTTCTCCCCTCTGATGGTTAGAAACTATCTACTAATTTCCCCCCCTAAAATTTGTTCATGGCCAGTTTATTTCCATTAGTTCTTGTGCCAGCATTGTCCTTTAGCTTAAATAGCTCTTCACCCTCCTGATATTTACCCCATAATGAATGTAGTGAGAGCACTCATATCCACTTTTAGCCTTCTTTTGGCTTCTCTCTGTGCTCTATGGTTAGAAAACTGGAGAGGAAACTGCAGAGGAAGTCTATGCTGCAGACCTCAGTTCAGTCAGAAGGAGTGGTGGCCAAACTTCCTGGAGAGGAGAACTGTGAGCTCCAACACTGGGGCTTGACTGCCACTGTTGAAGCACCATGGCTTTGGGAGAGGCTCCAATGCTTTAGAAGCCACAGCTGGCCCAGGTAAACAGATGTGGCACTTGACAGGCTTTTCCACCCCAGGAATGCAGGCACTATTGTGTTAGAGTTAGGATTACAGGTAATGAAGACCACACCTACCATTGCACCCCTGAATTCTCTCCCCCCAGCTTCTTACATGTGCTGTATTAAAAACCCAGGGAATACCACGATTTTTTTAAAACAAAATGTTTAAGATTGTTCTTAAGGATTTGCTTTGGGAGGATAGGAAATGTTAAACTTGACCATGGAAACGCCAAGTTACGAGACATCTATCTGTACCAAGTTCACAGAGACTGCTCTAATTTACAGCAACCTCCCAGTAGCTGTCTATGGCCAAGAGTTGCTAGTGTGCAACTGCAAAGTAAAATGGCCACTCTTCTCCTGCTCCCTCCCAGATATTCTCTGAGGGCAGTGCAGAAGGGCAACACAGGGCTACGTACACTGGCTCTTTTACTGGCCCTACACTTGGAGAAACCCCCCAGGGGAGGGGGCTTTTTTATGCTTCTGGAGCAGGGGCCAGAATCTGGCTCCAAGACTATTTTCCTGTCACAGAAATTTGTGTTGGGCCATTATTACTCAGTGCAACTGTAATGTAATCATACTCAGGATTTAGAGTACTTCCGAAACAAAACATGAAAGAGAGTAAATTATTCTCTCAAACTTTATAGACATTTCAGCAGCAGTACAGAATGTTTAAGATATATTTACCATACTCCTAATTTCAAACTATTTATTGCAGTGTGTTGCTGTTTCCTCTCTCCCCCCATTCTATACAACAGAAAGCAGATAACATTTAGCATTTTTTTCTTGAATTAATCTGGTGTATCGAAAACACAATATCTCTACTCCTTATAATTAATGCTTTGCTAAATGCATGTTACAATAAAGATAAAACTGTCAATAGTTAAAATACAATGTATGTATTACCTGTTATCGCCTCTGCTTCTTCTGGATGTAATTATGAACAAAGGTAATTTAAAATAACTTTAACTGGATACGTAGAGAATAATCCCCTGAGACCAAGCGTATGTCACAAATGCCTTCTGGAGCAAAAGACTCAGGAAACTATTGTTCAGTCCTCCAATAAGCTTTCAGAATTTTTTTTTGCCATTAGAGATCCTGCCAGTTATCTGTCAGTTGCTTAAATTTACCCCAAAATTAATTATTCAAACCGATGCGTGATCATTACTCAACACAGAAAGAGAAGCTGGAAGTGAGCAAATCAAATCCCAGCACAATACCTAGGCGATGTGCCAAAGCATTTTATTTGGAACACGTGGTGTTTAATTTTAACAGCAGTGACTAGCTTCTAGAAAAACAGGTTTTTTTTCCCTTGAGGAAGGCTGTCAGTATCCTCCCAGTGGCTTCCCTTTGCATTCTTGCAAGGGCAAACCTACGCCCCTATGACATTGAATGCTGTCCAAGCACAGCCATGTTTAGACTTTTACAATTTTTCAAGATACATTAGCTAGGTGAGGGGTTTTTTTTATGGCAGGTACTTTTCTGTTGGAACAACAAGGAGTCCTTGTGGGATATTAGAGACTAACTAATTTATTTCGGTATAAGCTTTCATGGGCTAAAACCCACTTCATCAGCTGCATGGGTTTTAACCCATGAACGCTTATACCCAAATAAATTTTTTAGTCTCTAAGGTGCCACAAGGACTCGTCGTTGGTTTTGCTCTTACAGACTAACACAGCTACCACTCTGAAATCTGTCACTTTTCTGTTGGGGGTGAGGAAGGGAAAGTCTGAGTTCCACCTGTCTGCCACCCACATCTTTGGAACAAACTAACCCAGTTGTTTTGGCAGTTTTAACAGCTGGTTTTAATTTCAAGGAGTTTTGTTGGACAAGTGAAGAGTCCTACACTTAGGAAGGAAGAATCCCATTCACCGCTACAGGCTGAGGACCAACTGGCTAAGCAGAAGTTCTGCAGAAAAGGACGTGGGGATTACAGTGGACAAGAAGCTGGATATGAGTCAGCAGTGTGCCCTTGTTGCGAAGAAGGCCAACAGCATATTGAACTGTATTAGTAGGAGCACTGCCAGCAGATTGAGAGAAGTGATTATTCCCCTCTATTTGGCACTGGTGAGGCCACACCGGGAGTATTATGTTCAGTTTTGGTCCCTCCCCTACAGAAGGGTTGTGAACAAATTGGAGCGAGTCCAGCAGAGGGCAATGAAAATAATTAGGGGGCTGGGGCACATGACTTAGACGGAGAGGCTGAAGGACTGGGGGGGGTTTCTCGAGAAGAAGATGAGGAGATTTGAATAACACTTAGAACATGAGAATGGCCATACTGGGACGACAAGGTCGCCAGTATGCTGTCTGCCAACAGTGACCAAATGCAGGTCTCCAGAGGAGTGTGAGATTGTTCTGGCGGACCCAATGAGAGTGACAAATCAGATCAAAATTGGCTCAAACAGGGCAGCTCCGGGCTGGTTAATCACCTCTAGGAACCAGCCAGACAAAAGCTACGGTGTCAACCCCTCTGCTAACCACAAGTCACACAAGGGCAATTTCCTTAGACACTCCCAGTCTCCAGAATCACCACCAGTCCCACAATGCCCTGGGGATGAATGGTTAGAAACCAACACCCCAGTAAAAGGAAAAAGTTCTCTCGATCCAAGGACAAGCACCAGACCCAGGTCAATGTACACATCGGATTCTTACCCACAATCAACGCTGTTGCAATTCCTTTAGAATTAAAATCTAAAGGTTTATTCATAAAAGGAAAAGATAGAGATGAGAGCTAGATTGGTTTAAATGGAATCAATTACATACAGTAAATGGCAAAGTTCTTGGTTCAGGCTCTGTAGCAGTGATGAAAGTAAACGCAGGGTTTAAATCCAGTCCTGGAAGAAACATCCCCGCTGGGATGGGTGAATCAAGTCCCTTGTGTAGAGCTTCAGCTTGTAGCAAAGTCCCTCCAGAGGTAAGAAGACAGGACTGAAGACAATGGAGATAAGCCTTCGCCTTATATAGACTTTACAAGGTGTAAGAACACTCCTTTGTTCCCTACTGTGGAAAAGTTACAGCAAATGGAGTTTGCAGTCACATGGCCAGTTCTGCTCACTCCAGTGAGTCACAGGCGTATTCGCCTCCTCGTCGATGGTCAAATTGTGTAAGGTGATGTCCTTAAATGGATCACAGGCTAAGCTGAAGCTGAACACCAACTAGTCTGGTGGTGTCACCCAGAACTGCAGCACCAATTTAAAACAGACAGTACACAGCCAATATTCATAACTTCCAACTAACAAAAATGATACAAGACAGCACAATCAAAACCAGTAACCGTACTGGTCTTAGACGCCTTATATGACCCTTGCTAGGTTATGGTGCCCTACAGAACCGTGTTGCAACCATGTTCTATAGGTCCCATTTATATCAATAACGTCACAGGGTAGAACTAACAGGTTGAAAGTAGAATAATTATATTGTAAAAATAAGAATGGATTAAAAGAAAATGTTGTATGACCTTTAAGCAAAAATAAAAAATGTTGAAGTACAGGTTGCCAGGAAAAGAAACATTAGCATAAACAAGGATGCTAATGGCGAAACTTAACAGAAATCGGTTCATAGTTAAGTAAGGTGATGCATGGCTAGCCAGTAAACTTATCAGATTCTGCTTCCTTTGTTGATCTTGCTAAGTGCTCCTCCCCCTTTTATCTGTATAAATAAATAGTTGTGTCTGTTATGGGGCTCCACATATCTGTGTTTGCAGAGCGCTGGTGCTAATAAAACAGAAGTGGTACTGAACAAACTGTGAGCCTGAGTCTAAACTTTGACATTTTTGGAGCCCCACCGAGATGGCCAACCGTCTTCACTGGGTGTGTGATTCCTGACGCGTTTTTTGTAGGATGAACCTTGGCAGCCGGCACTGGGCATTGGCTGAGCGTCCACCACTAGAACGGAAAAGGCGCCAACACACTGAAGTCTACGCCATCGAACCTGTTGGTTCCACTCTGTTTGTGGGTCCGGGATCTGACATCAGGAATCTGGTCAGATAATTATTTTTGTTTTGTCGCGGACTGAGGACTGTCCTGTCTCTGTGTCTATCCGCCGCTCTTGTGGAGTGTTTGAGTCTCGGTGCCGTCTCCATCTGGCGATAGGCCGACAAGGGGATTCGTCCCCGCGTCTGAGTGAGTGGAAATCTGCACAATCGCAGCGCACAGCACTTTGGATAAAACCCTTGGTGTGAAACAAGGTGAGAGGCAGTAGCGTGGTCTTTATGTGCGGGCATCGCTCGGGATGAACCCTAATTTCCTCTGTGTAATTGGTGTGTAAAGTCCTCCTGTATGGGTAACCAGACTTGCACGGCGTTCTAACGGCTCTGGGCTCATTTTATGTATTATTAGAAAGGGTCTGGACATCCTGTAAAATTCTGGAAAAATGGTCTAGACTAACTCAGGGGATCCCAAAACTCAGTGGCCACTGTTAAAAATCTTGGAACAAAACTGAGTGACGTTTAAAGGACAAACTCGCCAACCCTAAAAACTAAAATTGGCTAAAGGAGAGGTTAACTGTTTCATATG
>NC_133792.1:26735361-26736534 GCF_003597395.2 Chelonoidis abingdonii
TTTTTTTTTTTTTTTGTCACAATGGCAAGAAGAGATTTTTGCCGTCAAAACTTGCTGTGAAAATGGTGACAAGTATGTCAAAAAATTACCATTGCCTGGGGCAAATTTGTCAATTTTAGACTATGTTTCAGCATTGAACTTTTTTTTTTTTTAAGCCAAGAAAAGTGTCTTGTTGGCAGAAACAGCGATGATTTACCTTTTAAACACACTTGTAAATTCCTGTATAAACCTGAGGATATATTGATCCCTTCATGTAGTTTTATTTATCTGGGAAATCCC
Organism: Chelonoidis abingdonii; assembly: GCF_003597395.2. Taxonomy (NCBI): domain Eukaryota; kingdom Metazoa; phylum Chordata; order Testudines; family Testudinidae; genus Chelonoidis; species Chelonoidis abingdonii. The sequence continues at coordinate 26,735,641 of NC_133792.1, forward strand.
TGTTCTTAAAGCTGAGACCAGAAAAACTTTAAACATCAAAAAGACTCTAGTGAAGGAAACAGGAATGAAACCCAGAATGAAAGCAGTAAATGCCTGGATAGACTTGATGTGGAAACCTTGCAAGCTTGATAGGAATCCAGTTTTTCTAGTGTAAGTCATCCACTGCATTTTCTTGACCCTAATACTAACAAGCTGGGCTCAAGATCCTATCTACTGTTCATCAGGAAAAAACACCAATGCAGAAATCATGAAAGGAGAAACCTTTATCAGGAATAAGATTCTTGGTCCACCCCAGTTACCAGAGAGGACCAGCATGTGTTGTAGGGAACATACTAAACATAGGGACATCCTGGCCACTGAGTTTTCCTCTAGTTGTTGCTTAAAGTATGATTCTTTTTGTATATGTTGTCATACTACATGTATCAGAAGTGAGTGACTCCCTCTCTCTAAAGGAGTAAAGGAAAGAAAAGAGATCCTCAGATTGCCACAGTGGTGAATGGGGGAGGAAAGTGGAAAATCAGGGATAAGACCTATGAAAGCTGCAGCAGGAAGAGGCACAGCTCTGTCTCAGCACAGTAGTGGAGACCATGGTGAAAACGGGAGTGCTAAGGTGTCATAGTATTCTATCCCCAATCTGAACCTTAGAGTCCACAAAATGAGGTACTAGCATGAATTCCTCTAAGCTTAATTACCAGCTTAGATCTGACAAGCTGTCACCACCCAAACATATATAGTGTGTTTTGGGGCACTCCGGTCCCCCCAAAAACCTTCCCTGGGGACCCCAAGACCCAAATTCCTTGAGTCTCACAACAAAGGGGAATAAACCATTTCCCTTCCCCCTCCTTTCTCCCTCCCAGATCTTTCCCGCCCTGGGTACACTGGGAGAGATAGACA